>NC_056733.1:496466780-496756780 GCF_019279795.1 Protopterus annectens
GAGCATTCCTAATAATGAGATATAATTGAGAAGTGCATTTATTAATTGTTTCTGTAGGAGAAAGGCTTTGCAATGTTCTAAGTAAGCCAGAACAGTAATAATAGAGTATGGCATACATTGGAAATGGTGGAATATGTGAATCATTCTGACTCCGTTTATTTATTTTATTTCTTTACTTACACTTTGTTGACCAGGGTAGCCTCTTGTCATAGTAGAACCGAGGTGGTCTTTATACTATAAGTGAAATTTTGCCAGGATATCAGGGAACTTTCCCCACTCTTGCTGAAATGAACCATGGGATCTTTTACAACTCAAGCACATGGGAGCTCGGTTTAATGTCTCATATGGAGGAGGACACACTAAGAAGTGCAGCAACTCCTTATTTTTTACTACAGTGTCAGTAATCAATCTAACTGGTGTGGGACTAGAACCCACAGTTTTCTGCACTAAATGCAAGTTTGCTACCTGTTCCACCACCTATGTGTAAGGGTCTGCTAATTAACATGTCATTTCTCATCAAGTGTGTTACTAACATCTAATTCTTTATTTTTGTTACCAGGTGGTATGTCAGAGTAGCTAAACGGGTAAGAAAATCAAAAACATTATAAGCAACAAAGGTGCACTAAAGTCTTACAAATGTTAGAATGCAGTCGGACATGGGTTTTGAAGCTGTGCTTCAAACATTCATGTTAAGACAGAGATTCTGCATTTCATAATGCCTTATCATTCATCATCTTGACAGCTATTTTCTGTTGATTTTTTTCCAGAATGCTGTATATAGTACAATGAGCAGGATGCAAGCTGCATAGGCAGTGAAGTTTCATATTTTAGTACATTACTGTTCGTGCAATTTTAGACTGTTGGACTGCTCTGTGGAAAAATGTGACAAAATCAGCAAACATCATGAAAAAAATCTTTTTATACTTTTTAATTTTCAGTCAAAACTGTATTAATCACATATAAAATATCAGTATGGAAGTACGTACATCAGAATGCCATTAGAAAAGCAGTATTGTTTAATAAAGGATGTAAAAATATCTACATTTTAGCAGGACATGATGCCAATAGCATTATTTTTACTAAGCTGAAAACTAAGGCCTAGGTATAATTCAACTCCTGGATGAGCTACAAAGCTTAGTACAACCTGTAGTTGCTTATATGTATGCATAGGCATAGTGACCACGATAAGCACAGATCCCATAATTTCACAATCAAAACCTGATCTCTTGATAACATAAACACTGGACTCCTTGATAATGTTAGCAATAACAGACCCTTGATCAATTATTGGGTTATTTACCAATTAATTAAGTGTACTCCACCAAACTTTCTGATTCTTTTACAACCAGGGATTGCTTACTTTAGAAAATTGTATAAAAGCATATTCCTCTGTACGGCCTGCTCAATTGTCACATTTACATGCACACACACACACACACACACACACACACACACACACACACACACACACACACACACACACACACAATCTCTCTGCTTGTCGTAATAACTGATGTTTTGTGTTGTAAAATTGATATAGTAAGTGTGCACTTCATAATGTAGGCCCATGCATCCTATTAAGAGGAAACAGAGAAGAAGGAAGAGGGGATATGCCCCCTACACTAAGGATACAGAGTTCAAACAACACGTTAGAGAGCAGATCTTCATTAAATGAATGATAGATATAAACAGCTTAATTCATTTATTTAATTATTTGTTAACTGACAAAGCAATCTGACCTGTAACCTTTCCAGTCACACCCAGGGCGAAAAGCTCATCAGAAATATTCTTGGAATAAAAAGAGGCATAACATTACACAGACTATTCATACATTTACCAACCAGGAAGAAAGCAGTAAAAATGTACCACTGTGCATAGTAGAGCCTAAAAAAAGGAGCAGGTATAACTTAAATTAATTTTACGTGAGTGGGTCACGGACTGTCATACCACAGAATCCTTCCAGATCACCTGGATTGAGTGATTCTGTAAAGTAACATGGGGGCATGACTGAAAGATATTTGCTACACAAAAGCAGCAGACAAGAAAAAGAGATTATCTTTTTTGTTCTCTCACAACTGTGTGATATAATAGCTTTAATACCGCATAGCATGGATTGACATGGAATGTTAACAGAGAATATTGAGGTAATATTTTATATTCATAACCAATATAATTCAGGCCACTAGTAACCTCCGGGTAGGAAGACATTCCATTGTTAAGTGAGCAACATAACTGCTTTTCCTTCTGCCACTTCAGTTTAATACACAGCACCACTTTGAATCTAAAAAAACTGAATTTCAGAAAAATAGCCCGGCAAAAAAAGTTTGGTTAAGAAATGTCAACACTTTTTGGAACATAAGAAAATTCCATCACAGCACTGAAAGACATTATTCTAATATGTTAAAAACAATAAAGACATTGTTTGTTGACAGTGATGTAGTCAACATCACTGCATGTTTCTAATAAAGATACTCTAATATTTAAACTATGACATTAGCAACTATGTGTGGTTTTGCAGTGTAAATATACTTATGTTAACCATTTAGTTAGAATATTTCTGGAAAATATCACAGACATTTTGGAAATGCATGTACTGGCCATTATATATTGGCATTTTTAGTTTGTTTAGCATTAAGTACATATTTATAAGTATAAGTCATCAAAATTTTCACAGTATTGAAATTGCAATGTGAGAAATGAGCGAGAAGATAGTGAAACTAGTAACGTAATGGTGCTGTATTTATTTACTGTGTGAAGCATAATGTTGATTGTTCATGTTTCCTGCTCTATTCATATAACAAATAACTCTGCAGCCAGTTCCCTAAATACCAAGACAATCTATTATATTGCTGTCACTGACTCACCGTACTGTAGCAATATGTTGTAGTGCCTCTTGTCACTAGCCCACTTTATTAATGACAACAAATTGTAATAACATTCTCGGCCTATGGGGTCAAAGACACAAGCTTGCACTCTAGAGATGGACGCAGTCTATGAACTAATGATATGTGTGTGTAATAGCAAGCAAGAGCTATAGGATCAGACATCGATAAAACACTTTAAGGCAAATTAATGGCAAACACCTATACTATACAAGGGATAGCAAATTTCTCTGCTAAAACTCATGTCTAACAAAAGAGGCAAAGCCTCTGTTAAACTGATAAAACTAATTAGCATTAATACTCAGAATATAGCAAAATACATTATGACTAGTCATGTAGTACACTGGGAAAAAAAAACAAGCAAAGCACATGTACAGCAAACATGAATGACCATTTTTTCAAATTAACTGCTTAACAAAAATCCACAGCTAATACAACAGTTATCTTAACCAATTTCACACACTACTTCTTTAGTATAGGCATGCACGTCTATGAAGGTATGCCATATAGTAACTACATTTCTTTACCGTTTCCTAACTGTATAGGTGGGCTGGTCAAATAGATTTTTTCAACCTCAATTTAGGCCACATGGCAAAATGTGGTATTATAAGGATAAGGAAATATATATAAAAGTAATATGCACAATACCATGAACAAATATTATTATAATTAGATGAAAGCACAGAAAATCATAAAACTGGAAAACATCAGTATAACACATTAAAATGAGTAATTATAATAGTTTATTACTGATTCAAATGCATAGACCAAGACCTATTATGAAAGGTTATCAGCTCTCCCTATGAAAAGAGGCTGATGGGAATGAGATTCATAAACTAAAGCGAGAAAATGTTGTGAATGGAATATTGCTGCAAGACTGGATTATAGTAATACCCATCATCTTTGATACAAACATATTTGCATTCTTTCTGGAGGTACAATTTCATTAAATAAACTATTCCAGGAGGCTGGAACATGTTTATCAAAATGTATTTTTGCAGACAGTGTGTTGTTTCACTTTGTTATAACTTCTCAAGGAACGAGTCATGTGTAATAATCTTATTAACTAGAGGAGGACACTATGTTTCATTGAGTAATCTGAATGGCAGAGTATTTACCAAAATGGAAACTCTAGCTGAGGCAGGTAGCTAATTTGCATTTTGGATGGAACAGCACTTTTCCTGTCTATTACTAGCCAGGTCTATTACTCAAGACAATTTTGTTTACTGTTAAAAAGCAGCATTCTCAGCTGATATTTCAGTTTTAGTATTAATACATTAACAGCTATTGCATTATGAGTTTTGATTGTAACTAGGTTTAAGATTATAAACACTGCTCTAATTTGACTAAAGACCTATCCCTGGATTCATGAACCCTGCACCAGGCGCAGGCATAGTGTATGCGGGACAACACCAAATATGTCCGCCGAGCGATTCAGGTATGAACCAACTCCATGTGCACTACCGGCGTACACCATATCTACGCAGCCCTTGGCATAGGTATGCAAATCACCCCATGCGCAGTGTCGCACCATGCTAATGAAGGCATACAGCGATTCACAAAGTGGTGCAGGCGTAGCGCAAGCCCATGGAAATGTAAACCAAAAAACATGGTTTACATTTTCCCAAACAGAACATTGGAGTTATAGAAGCGGACCAGACTCATGTATTACAAAGTTAACATATGCCAATGGTGAAATACACAGCCAATGGCACAAGAAAAGATGTACAACACCTAAAAAACAACATCTAATGTCATGTCCACAGTAACGCACAGTACAACCGCAGGGCATGTGTGTGCAAACAGGAATACAAAGGAAATATATACAAATGTCATAAAATCGCAATGAAAGACAAATTAGGATTGCACCATAATATGTAATGGTAGGCATGGCACACCACAAGCAAGGGGCAAGTGTTGCCAGGGGCCCGTGACAGTGTTCGGCACTGTAACTGTTTATTAGTAGTCAATGCCATGCAAATGAGGCAGGTAATACTGAATCGCAAACGTCCCACCGGATTAAGGATGTACCTGACAGCGCAGCGCTATAACACCGAGGAGTGTATCAAAGGTGATACATGACATCAGTAGAGGGGTGTGGCACCATATCAGTAAGCACATTGGAGCAATGCAAATCTGGCCTGGCCGTTGCTAAGCAAAGTTGAAGGACAGGGGTGGGGTGGAGGGTATAGAACCATTTAGCTGAGAGCACATATGGCGCCTGAAAGCGCATGTGTACGGGGATGAACTCGTGCCCGAAACCCGGTAAGTGGATGCATGTGCTGCGAACAATAGCACAAACAGGAAGGTAATGGGAGGAAAAGAAGGAAATGATGAAGCAGAGTAATTGGCATACTAATGAGCAATTTAAACCAATCAACTCACGGCGGCCAATCGACGGCAGTAGACAAGCCTGCATGCAGAAACCTGCAAAACAGGATAGGGGAGGCATAGGATTGCAAAGAAAGGTGGGGAGGACCTGGAATGCAAAGATAGGAGAACTGTCATAGCAGAGCAAAGCAAACCCACAGTAGATTGGCAATAGCACACATTACGCAAGATAAGCCAGGTCTAGGAAAGTACAAATGAAAGCAGGCAGCTGGATGCATGCTATCAAATGGTAGGTGTAACATGCACAAATGTAAACAGAAGGGCAAGAGATAATTCACGGCATCCAAATGTAATGCAACACCAAAGGCAGCACAATAGTGGTTTTATAACTAAAACACAGAAGATACCCTGTAGCCACGATCTTACATACACACCCTATGACATCATCAGTGTTCACAGCAAAACAGTATAAAGTGTGAAAGCACCCAACACACACCTGTGTATTCCCAAACACCACACCATAGGGGTAAACAGACGGGGAACTTTTAAAATGTACATGTTGGGAGCTGCCATAGCTGTGATTCATCAGCATGTGTTACAGACTGACGGTGTTGTGGGGAATGATGCCGACAACCACCACAGGCCTCGGAGGCAGAGAAGAGTGTTCAGACCAAGGGTAACATACCAGGGGCTACATGATCTGGAGATAGTAGAGCGTTACAGGGTGGACAGGGACATCTTACAGCAAATAGTAGAGCTGTGCCGGCCATCCTGAGAACCAGAAACAACAGAGGGGAACCCATCCCAGTGGACACAAAGGTATGTGCAAGCTTGCGAATACTAGCCAGAGGTACCTTTCAAAGGCCAACTGGAGATATAATGGGGATCTCACAGGCATCGGCATCCAGGATACTACACCAGTTCCTGGATGCCATGTTACCACATGCCAATGAGCATATAAACTTCCCCCGAACTCAGGAGGAGTTGGCCAGCAATATGTGTCACTTCCACCATGTGGCAAACTACCCGGAGGTACTGGGTGCGATAGACTGCACGCACATACAAATGAAGTCACCACCCTGTGAGTATGGTAGGCACTACATAAACTGCAAGAGATTCCACTCCATCAACTGCCAGGTCGTGTGCAATGCCCAGGGCATTATCATGGATGTGTGTGCTGGCAGCCCTGGAAGCTACCACGACTCCCATATCTGGCATGCCTCACAGCTGTATCAGGTATTTGTCAGGGGGGACATCCCACAAGGTCACCTAGTGGGGGATGCTGGCTATGCACTGGAGCCGTGGATGATGACCTCCATCAGAAATGCACACACACCAATGCAAGAACGCCATAATGAGGCACACGCACAAACCAGAATCATCATAGAGCATGTGTCTGGGATGCTGAAATCATGGTTCCGGTGCTTGGACACATCTGGTGGAGCCTTGCAGTACTCTCCAGGCAAGCGCTACATAAACCGCAAGGGATTCCACTCCATCAACTGCCAGGTCATGTGCAATGCCCAGGGTATTATCACGGATGTGTGTGCTGGCAGCCCTGGAAGCTACCACGACTCTCATATCTGGCATGCCTCACAGCTGTATCAGGTATTTGTCAGGGGGGACATCCCACAAGATCACCTTGTGGGGGATGCTGGCTATGCACTGGAGCCGTGGATGATGACCTCCATCAGAAATGCACACACACCAATGCAAGAACGCCATAATGAGGCACACACACAAACCAGAATCATCATAGAGCATGTGTTCGGGATGCTGAAATCATGGTTCCGGTGCTTGGACACATCTAGTGGAGCCTTGCAGTACTCTCCAGTCACGTGTGCCCACATCTTCATAGTATGTGCCATGCTTCATAATATGATCCTACGGAAACAGCTGCAGCAGGGTCAAAATGGGGGAGGGCCTCACAGCCCACCGCAAGTGCCAAGGCCAACACAAGCACGGAGGAATCCAGACCATGGACACACTGTGCCAACCCCAGTAGGCAGACGGAGGTGTGCCCAATATGCCTACGCCTTGGCAAAGAGGGAATGTATAGCACATACCTTGACAGTGTAGGCTCTCACAAACTGACACCCCTCCCCACCTGCACACACAGTAACATGGATGGCACACAAACATGACTACCTGTAAATTGTGATGTATAGGTGGCCCACTGTGGAATCCTACATAGGCAGCCCTCAAACATTGTATACACAACAGCCATGGGAACACGGAAATGTCAACACCTGAACAGTAGATGCGCCCATCAGTATCTGTCGGTACTGTTTGTATAGGTTCCCAGGTACATCGGTAGGTACACTCCCGATTGTCAGAGGCAAAACACCAAATGGGGCAAACACTGACTCACGTCACCACAACATCGAGTAAGCAACTGTCGCATAGTGGAGCAGAGGCAATTACGGGAGCACATGTTTGTAAGCACTGTCCTACACACAGTCATCATGGATTACCCGCCGCGTTACTGAGGGGCTCCACAAAATGTAATCATGGATGTTGTGTCAAGGCAGGGGATGTACCCATGACAGGCATTCATCACCCCGGCATGCTGCATCCACGGTCGTATGAAGTTGTAACAAATTATTGGGTGTAACTAATTGTGATATACATACCCAGTGCTGGAGTACAGCCAGTAAACATCACATGGAGATACCATTAACTGGACCCATCAAGTTGTAAACTAACGGAGTCATCCATGTGAGCGTAGTGTGGAGTAACTGCTGTAGTGTACTGCACATACAAATTGACATAATTTGTGTACAATCCCCAGATGTCCAAGTGGTACATGCAGTGACTGTCGTGCATGTTCCTGGTCCCACGTCCCGCAAGGGATGTAACATAATCCCGATGGCACGGGTAATTTCATTCCGGATGCACGTCATCAGAATATGTGTAGCACACGTTAGCAGGAATAAGCATTGCCCACAGCTGGTAAGTGATGTTTAAATACGACTATACGGATATGCGCGAAACAGGGCTAAGCATCAGCGACCACTGTGCAGATCACGGTCAATGATGTACAGAACAGGTGACACCAGTATTAGTCACCCCTGAACAAATAGCGCCTGCTCTGAAAGGTAAAACGACCACTGCCAGGAGTGGAACAGGCAGTCATGTACACAATCACACAACGCTATTGCTAGGCAAGATGTACATACGGTAGGGTTTCCACAGTTCAAATGACCAATGTGGGACATACGCCAGATGTCTGCAGGACGACACACACCCGGCCCAGATGAAAAAAAAAGAACGTCAGTGTTTTGCATAGATAAAAAGCTTAGTCTAGTAATGGTCGCAGGTACGTGTTCCATGTCCTGTAACATGTAGGTGGGTCAGATACAGAATAAGTGTGTTATGCAACTATGACAAACTATAGGGAATATGTTTGTCCCAAAGTCGCAGGGCATTTGCTATGTTCATAAATATTTCACAGGACACAACTGCACAATGAGGAACTGTCCCTCGCAAAGTGGGATGGGAGGTAATCTTAACCTATGGCAGGTGTGTAATGTGACAGGTACAGACACAAATGTGCGGAGTCCAGGAAACACAGTATACACTGACAAACACACAATGAAAGGCGTAGCATGCCTGTCACCACCCCTGTCCAAGATATGTATATATATATATATATATATATATATATATATATATATATATATATATATATATATATATATACACATATATAATACAGATAGAAAGGGCGATAGTGTGATATATGTTGATATACAAGGGGTCACTGGCATCTGCAAATATATAGATAGGTCGACGACATTCTAAACACCTTTGAGGTACAAATAAACAGGATACCGCCAACTATGGAACGTGTCACACACCGACACGCGTAACCAGGAGGCTGAAAGACAGAAAGAACACAGTACTGGAACAGTAGAACCGCAAGCAATATGACAATAGTAAGGACATGTAGTCACCGCTGGTGGCAGTGCGGTCCACGTAGGTACCCTGTACAACTGTGGTTGTGAGTGATGTAGCCTGTGTATGTGTGTGTTGAGGGTGCCATGTGTGTTCCCGTGTGACTAAAGTGTGTGTGTGTGTCCGCATAGTGTGTCTGTAGGTGGCAACTCGGAGGTAGATGATTACGGTAGGTGCGGGTATAGCTAGCCGTAGGCATGCGGTAAACACCTGTCCCACATTGGGAGGGACAGCCCCCCCTGGGCAGGTGTGTCCTGACATGAAACATTACAAAGGGCAACTGTCCATGAGTTTAGGACATTAGTATGTCCCACATAATATGCAATAGTTGCAGGAAATACTCATGCCTGTCTGTCAATTGGTGACAGTAAACCACATGTTGCAGGTATAGACGTATATAAGGTTGACCTGCCAGATATGCAAACTGTATGCTCATACCATATAACAGTTGAAAGAGTGATACAGAAGAGCGAGATAGAGACGAAACACCAGAACGATATCAAGGTATGTAGAACACTAACTGCATGTATAGTATGTTCTGTATTACGTAATGTCAGTGTATGCATAGCCTGGTTTGCAGTAATTAAAAGTGTCCGCCATGCATAAAGTGGGGAATGGTATTTATGTAGTGATGTCTCTCTGATCATACTAATGCTTGTAGAAGATGTGCGTCCAGCAGTGGGCCACACGGTAAACAGCACAGACACTACAAGGGATGCAACATGACAGCATTAAACAGAACAATGTCATATGACCCACTGTCAGTGGCAGGGTATGTCCAATATGTACGTGTCATAGCAGGGGATAGTATATGTAGATATACTGTAACAGTACGCATGTGTATGGGCATATAACGTCAATGACATGTCTAAGGTGGACCCTCTGTGCAAATATGCGTTGAATTATGGGATACCACGTAAAACATGTGTAATGTATACTACAGTAGATTGATACGTCAGATATGTTACACAGGAGAACAGGCATATGATGCATAACAAAGGTATCATATAGTGATGTGAGTAGTATGTAATTAAGATATGTATAAACAGTTATGATGAAATAAATACTATGTACTCCACTCTGTGCATTTGCAAAGGACGCAAATATTACTCCCATACTAGAATAGCAGAAGAGATGTGACAGACAAACATGAACATGATTGGCGTGTACAATAACAGTATACATATGGTCTGTAGTCACGGGACATTGTAATAGCGTGACAACCAATCTAACTGGAAAGGCTATACCAGTAACCATGCACAAAGGACATGTAATAACTCCACAGGTTCATAGTGGGGTACCATGCAGTCTGGCAAGTCAATGTGTAACAACAACTACAGTGTGCACACCAGTGGCACCTCTCTAGGCTAGTGTCCTGTGAACAGAAGAGCCATGTGTAACCTGCATCACTGCACAGTACAGCCACTGCAGTGATCCCTGGCGTACATGTGTCCACCATCCACCAAGCGAGGTATCACATGAACACTGCTACTGACTGTCCATGCGTGATGTACATAGGAATCATGTCCCAAAGCATGGTGACTGTCCGGTCTGGGAATGCAACCCCCAAGCACATGCCACACACTGTCGCATGTGTGCACATATCCATGAGCATCATGGTCATAGTGGCTATTGTGTATGTTGTGTATGCGGAGTATATCCATAAACATATTTGCAGACATGGGCCCTGTCTTTGCAGCAGACGTCACCCCTGAGTATGTAGTCTGCAAATGTGTACAGACATGGTGTCTGTACATAAGCCGCATACTTTAACAGTTGTAGCTCAATAAACATCATGGCGTTTTAATGTTGAGTTATCTAAAGCTGTTGTGTAAGGTACACCCTACGTGGGGTGTTGTACCCATGGATGTGTGTATATGTCTGGTGTTCAGAGGTACAACGGATGCCTATGTACCAGCTACACACCCAGTACAGACATGTGTGGACACGTAGAAGGATATCCACACCACAGTGGCAATGTGGTAATGACAGGAGTGTGTGCGACATACATGTGTCTTACAAACATGTACAATGCAACATGTATGTAGGGGACTAACACCTATGTGGTAACGAGTGGGTGGATGGTGTACTGCAAAGGTGATGTTCACACCAAGTGTCATGCAGGTAGAGGCCATGATGTTCATATCGGTATCTGTCACAGTGACACCCATATGGATGGGGTCTGTATCAGCTGGTGGAGCAACAACAGTGCTGGGTATGCAGTGGTCTGTAAAGCTAGGCAGGGAAGTCCCCTCAGTGGTAGCCTGTACCTCAGGGAAGCATATACCGAACATGAGGGCCCCATGACTGAGGACTGTGGTAAGCCAAGTGTAACTGGATTGCAGTATGTGATATGGTGTACCACCCTCAGTGTGTGTGTCCCATTCATTAGCCACATTGCATAACATCCGGAGACACATGTTGTGATGTGCAGGTGGATGTGTATGCAGTCAATACCAGAATGGAGAATGGTGCTGAATGGCAGCGAGAGGACAATGCAGGCTGTGTGGACATCCGTGTCATCATCAACTACTCTGATGACTGTAGGAAAGGTGTTCAACAGGTGTAGGAGGCATGCTGTGGCCCCAACAAGACCAACCCAGCTGGCATCAAAGTACTGGAGCACAACAAAGACTCAACGAATGATGTCCATGATGATGTGCCCTATAGCCGTGCATAACAGTCCAGTGAGGTGTGTAGGGCAATAGTCCCAGTCATGCAGTGTGGCACCACCTGTGTGGAGTGTTACTGTCGCTGTGTGCCAGTCAGGGGCCACAATGTCTGGTACAAGGCTATTACTGAATATGGTGTCCCAGTGGGGAGACATGCTGTTCAGAGTTCTGTGGACATCACAGCCTGGGATATTGTAGGGTGACAAGGGGCCTGTGTCCTAGGACATATAGAGTGCAGGTCAGTACTGTGTAGGTGTGACTGCAGGTACACCGCAATGTACCTGCAAGGAATGTGGCCCTGCAGGGAGTGAGAGGGTGTAATGTTAGTAATGAAGCCATCAGACAGCATGTTGCCAACATCACCTGTTACTGTCATGTTCCAGAGTGACAGTTGTATGTGTGAGCAGATGTGGGTATTGTATACGACTACTGACATACCACCATAATGCCTTGTGGTACATCTCGGAATGTGTCGCAGTAATGTGTACATAGTTAGTTATGGAGTATGTGATGAGGGATCCTGTAGCCCTACCGAGGCTGACCAGTGAGTCACCCCACCCATGGGAATGTACACCACTGTGTAACAGCCCCCACCTGTTGTTGTAAAGTATGTCCATGGGACCGCACCCCCAGAGTGCCGTCTGTAATCTAGTGTGTGCCATCATGGCTCTGTGTGGAATAGCATGAACCACATTGTTGTGTATGTGCTATTGAAGTGCACTGGGGTATGTCTCAGCATTTGCATGTGCATTGTCCACCTGCACGTGTGTCACGACAGCAACTACCGCTGTCATACGACATCTGTAGTTGGTGTTGTAGTACTCATCTACTGTGCATGCCGTGAAGTGTGTGGTGCTGGTATGTGGCTAACAAGGGTGGGTAGCAGATGTTCAGATTCCACCAATGAGGGGATAACCCCAGGTGTGGAACAGCAGTCACATGTTGGTAGTGTCCATGCCAAGGATACTGTTGGTCTTGGAGGTGGTGTATGGGTCGAACCAGCCGAGCCGAGGTTATGACTCATGCACAGTGTACGCCTAATGTGTCAGTACATGTGCGGCTATCACAGTTAAGTGTGGGTTACTGTCAGTCTCACATTAGTAGCAGCAGTAGTTCCGGACACAGTTATATGCACGTGGAGCACCTGTGATGCATTGTGCGAAGTAACCAGCCGGGATGTGTGTACAACATAGTGGAATATGGGGACACCTCAGCTGTGGGTTTGCCAGTCCAGGTACGTGCCTGAGAGGTACGGTCTGTCTATAACCAGTCATTGCAGGTGTGCTCTGCAGAGCCAAGAGGCAGGTCCCAGTCACTGCAGAGATATTGAAGTGGTGCAGTATCAGGTGTGCCTTGCCTGTGTGCATCACAGAGGATGATGTCAAGCATTGTGTGACATGACCACATGCTTCGCTAGCCAGTTCCCGTTCTGGTGGTGACTGTTATTGGACACTGTGCAAGACAGGCTGTATAAAAGCAGCAAGAGTCCAACATGTGATCAGTACTCCCAGGGCTGACAGGTGCAGGTCAACTGTGCCACAGCATCATGTTGTTTGGCCAGGTCTGTCAAAGTGGACATATACTAGATGCCTGTGGAATGACAGCAGAAGCATGGACAACTGTTGGGAGTGACACAGTCGTATGTAGTACAGTGGTAACAGGTCCGGATGACCGCAAAATGCTTCCCAGGGAGTGGACCACACCATCAGGGCGACAACACAGGTGGGTTATTGCATGTCCCTGCACATGTAGTCTGTGCCCTGAGTGACAACTTCAGTCACACAAACATGGAAGATGAGTCACATTGTACCTGCTGACTTGTGGCATGTGTGCATAGATTATGTTGCAGAACCAGTTACTGGACAGCAGGATGTAAGTGACTATCGCTTTGTGTAGCCTGCTGAGTGGAGCAGCAGTGTGACTGCTGACAGTCACCTAAGACAGGTGTGTTGTGTATGTTATGACAACCTATTGGCTGTATGTGATGGGCACTTGCGTCTGTGGCTATAGGTTGGTGTGGTTGTGTTTGGCGATGTGGGCTGTCATTGGTGCCCACACAGAGTATGGAGGGGTACTGTACAAGGTGTCTCCATATGTGTGGCCTGTGGTGGGGATCATGTGGGACTATGTGATGTGTGGGGTGCATTGCCAATGTTGCACAACCCCACATGACTGTCAGGTGCAGTCAGGGTTGGTGACAGTATAACCCCCAGCAGGGCTGCATATGTGCATCCCCCACAGGCTATACTGTTGTATGTTGGGAGGTGTGCATTGACTGTGTACATGAGAATAGTTCTATTGCCACATATACAACATAGTCATCATAGTGACAGGCAATAGCACTGGTACGTGCCAGTTGGACATGCCTGTATATAAGTGGTACGTGGCAGGTGGACACGCCGTAGAAACTACCATGTCTCACGAGGTATGTGAGTGATGTGTGTACGACAGCTGTTGTACAGTTATCAAGCTGAAAATGTATGGGCAGACAGTGTACCTGTGAGGACTGGTGTGAAATGGGTGCTAAACTAAGCAGTAGCTCATAACGTGCCAAGAAGCTCTGAACAAGTGCTGAGCATGCCCATACATTACAGATAGGGTGTTGTATAATATCAACCCACAAGTGTTGACAACAGTCATGATTGGTGGCACCTCATCAGAACACTGCCGGGTATGGTCTGCAAGTCCATGAACCATTATCAATGTAGATGTTAGCAGTACAGATGTACAAGACAGTATGGATGTTTGGCTACAGATGCCTGTGTATGTCACAGGAGTGTTCTACTAGTGGCCTGTTGACAGACTCACAACTACTAAAGGTGCTACAGTGACATGTGCATATCACACGGTGTCAGCTACAGTAAACCAGGGTTAATGTGTTGTACCCCACCTGCATTGTAGCCCATACCACACAGACAAATGTCAGCCATCTGTGTATGTGAGAATGTGAATGGCCATGACCTATGGGCAATTGTTGTCACAGTGTTATGAACAACATACAGAATGGGCTGTGTGTGTGATGTTTGTGACATATGTGCACATTCTGGTGGATGATATCAGCAATGACACACTAGGGGAATACCCCCGTACCCATTAAGAAACACCTAGGCTGTGGTCAGCAGTATGGACACTGTGTTAGGGATGGTGTAGTGTAGTACACCTCCCTGAGCTGGAGACATCTCCCTGGCCCTTTAGGTAGTCATCCGAGGTACCCATGACATGACATTGTGTTATCCATGAGCACGGAGATCATTGGACAGGCATACACAACACCCGTGTGACCAATATTGGAATACACATCACCCTCCAGGGCTAGGGCCCATGCGTGGATGGCCGATACCAGCCTCCACAATACTCACCGCCAGTGTGCAGCATGCTATCCACCTTGAATACAGACATATGCCACACTATGCTGTTAGACATGCTACATGTCCATAGCCTGATCTGAAAGACATACGTCATGGACAACCACCATCCTACAACTAGGATGGCCACATGCTGGACAGATCCCTGTGCCATACCTGTGACATACTCCCGCCATACCATGCAGCCCTGTCCACATAGCTGCACATATCATCCCTGTCATACATGGTGTGATGGCCGTATGGTAGATGTAGTATCATCTATCTGGATCAGTAATGTGTCATTGATGCCCCTCGTGGTGGCGTAATGGGTGTTGGATACAGCTAGGAAACCCAGCCCATACATGCTATAGCCGATAACCTTACCTGAGAATGATGTCCGACTAGCCATTGCCCCATGTCTATCACATGTGCAACACTGGTGATCCGTGGCAGGATGTTGAACAGTGCAGTGTAGATGTCTATGGAAAAACAGATGCATGTACAGGTTTCCATGCATACTTGGTGCATTGTCACTGCCCAAGTCCAGTAAGGCTGTGTCTGTGTTGATATGTGACATATCCACAGCATCGAGGTCAACAGCATTACCGAGGATACATCAGGCATTAGTAGATAGGTAAGAACACCAGTGCAGGCAAACAGACATGCCCACATGGAGACTGATGTCACATGCAGTAGGAACACTAATGAGGTGACACACATATATGGGGATGATACCCAATGCATACTGGGTGTTACATGTGTGTGACACATACATGCCAGTCGTGTTAGTGTCATGTTGATTTGCAAAGATAACTGTGCGAATGTACTAGAATGTATGTGCAGCAGTATCACTGTAAATGTCTGTAAATGTGACCTGTCACCTTCATCATGTTTTACAGATAATGCCGCGTACACGCCAACCAGCATATAGCCGACAGGAGGATGATGTCGTAATCCCATACCTCCATGAGAACTACGAAGTGTTATTTAACCACGTGCCACAGCATGCACAGCAGTGGGATGACCTGTGGCAGGATCTTCGCAGGAGGGTCAACGATGTGGGCGGCCACAACTGCACCTACCAGCTGATGCACAGACACTGCACGGACCTGATACGTCATGCAAAACAGCGTGCCACTGCAATCACCAGGGAACAAGGTGGAACGGGTGGTGGGCCACCAACCCAGCCTCCACTCACACACACACAGAGGAGCTACTGGCCAGTCTGGGAACACCCCCGGAACAGCCCCCACAAACACTAGATGCCATCGTGGAGGTGGGTGTCTCCCAACCAATGAGCCTGGAGTTACCTGGTAAGTCAGTACTGAACATATGGCCAGTATATCTCATGTACGTGCATGTGTCAGTGCACATCATGTAATGTAACAACATATGCAAGGTATGTGGACACACATGCTTTATGCTACCCTGTGTATGCACCATAACTCTGAACTGTACAGGTATTTGCAGGATGTCCAGATGTTTGCCTCATATTGTCGGTGTGTTCCCCTTAATATCTGTCCCTTTCTGGCAAATAGCTGAGGAATGGAGTCATTAAATGATAACATACAGTTGTGTTTACGACTGCACATTCCGTGTCAAACCCATGTGCATGCAAACCTATTGGTCTAGCAAATTTCTAAGTTAGTAAAAGCAATATGTCACAGTTGTCCCTATATGTCCCCCATCATAGTAGGCTTTGTCCACATTTATTGTTCTAAGAGGTTGAGAGGTATGGTATGCACACATGTGCTGACTATATGCTATTGTACAAGCGAATGTGTTAACCTGCACTGTGCACCCTGTGGCTGTCATACAGTCATGGATAATGTTCATACTGCTGTGTCACCCTATACAGGTACCTCTTGCATGCCGCACAGATAAGAGTCCGTTGCAGGTGAGACTATCATCGGAATCAGGCATGTCAAAGCATAGATCTATTTGCCATGTGGCCAGTTAATACATGGATATACAGGCCGCATCATCCATCATCCACACAGGCCACCCATGTGCAATATATACAACTGAAATGATATACAGACATGAAACTACAGTATTTGTCATTGCTACATGTGTGTCCACCTGTGCATACAACGATAGAGGTGTTCTACAATGGAGGCATATGTACTATACAGTGGAACAAAATGTGTGGTACACAAACCAGTACCGCACAGTGAGCAGTGATATGGGCAGGCCACAGGCATCACCATTGTGTTATATGCCCCTGCAATGGTTTCACACATTGTGATGTTCCGTCCGACATGTCTGAGACATGTAGCGTTTTGGTTGCAATATTGTCACAATTTCCCATAACCCATACCCCACGTACCAAACATACACCTGTTGTCTGCATAGCCCTGTGGATGGTGACATAACCAACATCTATGGGTGTATGTCATATGGGACAACACAGACATGTGTCATAGACGGCCATCACATACATGACCAACACATGTGCACACATGGCCATGGGGGATGGCCAGAAACACGTAGCCACACAGAAGACAGGATGTGGATACACCCTGTCCCACTTTGTCCACACATGGTCCAAGTACAGCCGTACTAGACCGATTGTACAGGTGATGTGGTACGCTGCACATCATAAATGCCTGTGCACAGCTAGTGGAGGTGTCAGTTACATGTACCTCATAAGATGTGCTGAACATGATGTCTGTGTCATAGCATGATGGTAGTCACCTTCACAGATTCCACTGACAGTGACACCAGGCCACAGAAACTGTACTTTTCCCCCCTGCCGTAGGACATCACTGTTAGCTGTGCACCTTGTGTGTGTGGTACATCAATGTCATGTGTGAAATGGTGACGTGACAGGTCCGCTATGTGTGGACATGGTTGCCAGGCAGCTAACATTCTGTAGTCATCGTGCAGGGGTGTCATTTGTATGTCCTCCAGTGACCTGTCACATGACACAGCATGGTTGGGTGTGTATACACCTCAGCATCGTAGGTCACAATCCACAGGTATGTCATGGGTATGCATGCAGTTCTGGATATGCAATGCATACATAACATGCACTGTTTAGCAATATAGACACCTCATGATGCCATGCAATGGCACAGTGTCTGTACATCACACTGTACAGCAATGTAGATGGCTCAGTCCCCTACCATGCCCATGCACATTTGCTCAACATGCATTTTACCTGTAGGGCATATGGACAACACCGCAATGTGATACCCAGTACAATGCTGTACATGTGTCAGGACACCATTGTGTCAGGCATGCATGCATGTTAATGCACACATCAGCAGATTACATGTCAAGGTCACGTCAGCCATGTGTACTGTTATCCTGTTCTGGTCCACATGGTGTATCACAGGGATGCATGCATACTACCATGATCGTGTGAATTGCATGGATAATGATATGACACCTGCCTGCTGTAGAGTGCATTCCAGGGGGTATGCTTGCAAACAATATTGATGTCTGAGCTGCATGCTATCAGCTGTATCACAAGCATGCTGCATGCCATCTGTCATCTCACATGCATGGTGTGTCAGTGTGTGTGTCAGTGTGTGTGTGTGTGTGTGTGTGTGTGTGTGTGTGTGTGTGTGTGTGTGTGTGTGTGTGTGTGTGTGTGTGTGTGTGTGTGTGTGTGTGTGTGTGTGTGTGTGTGTGTGTGTGTGTGTGTGTGTGTGTGTCTATTGTAATTTAGAGTCTTTCTTTGCATTCACAGGTGATGTAGGTGCATTACCCTCCTGCGGTCCATCTGATAGTGTCCCCACAGATGCTTTTACAGTATTCATAGGTTCATAGGTTCATAGGTTCGTACTAGGCTATCTGCCCTAGGGCATTTATAAGCCTAGCCAGAGTGTATGTGGCTTACACCACCCCTTAGGATGAGAATACTATGCCCTTTTAGGGTTTAGTTTACTATGCCTCTGTCTAGTAGTGACAAAGAGATGACCCCCGGGGAAAACCTACGATCTCCCTTCCACTCGTCGAGATTTCTCTTGAATAGAGTCAGTGAGGGGCTCTGCCTAACATGGACTGGGATTCTGTTCCAGAGTGTACGGAGTCTCTGGGTTATGAATCTGTCCCTCCAGCACGTTCTATTTATTTCTGTGTTGAGGTTTAAGACACTTGTTCTTGTGGCTCTGATGGATTTGGATTTTCTGAGGTGGAGCATGTCCATTAATTCAGGATTGGACATGGCCTTGTACGTCAGGCACAGATCACCTCTGAGTAGGCGGTATGCGACTGAATAGAGCTGGAGTTTTTTCAGTCGGGCAGCATATGACATATGTTTAAGACCCTTTATCCTCTTGGTGAGGAACTTTTGGGGTCTTTCTAACTGCTGCAGGTGTCGGATGAGATACATCCCAAATGGGGCATTGTACTCAATCATTGGCCTGATAAGAGAAGAGTACAGGGGCACAATGACCTCTCTTGATCTAGATGTGAAACCCTTCATGATAAGGTGGGCAGTATAGAAGGTCTTCCTAATCACTTTGGCAATGTGAGTGTCAAATGAGAGGTTACTGTCAACCTGGGTCCCTAGGTCCCTGATTACCTCTTCCGTACTTAATGGATTACCGCCTATGTGGTAATTTGTCGGTACCTTGTTTTTCCCAAAGGGTATGACTATACATTTTTGGCGTTTAGCTTAAGGCCATGGCTCTGGCACCAATTATCCATTTCTATGAGGCCTCTCTGAAGGATGTTTGTGTCCGCTGGAGTATCAATTATGGCGCCCAGTTTGCAGTCATCTGCGAACTTTGTCAGCCACAATCCTCCTATGTTTGCCTGTACCTCGGAAAAATAAATGCCAAACAAGAGGGGTCCCAGGACTGAGCCCTGTGGGACACCGCTTGTGACTGGCTTAGAGTCTGACATAGCTCCAGCAACTCTGACCCTGTGGGTTCTGTCCTTGAGCCAGTTTGCAACCCATCTTGTGACATATGGGTTTACATTTAAACTGGTGAGTTTGTCTATGATGCCCAAGTGGGGTATTGTGTCAAAGGCTTTTGCAAGGTCAAGGTAGGCTGTGTGAACTGCCTTACCCTCATCAATGGCCTTAGTGACTGTTTCAAAAAAGTCGACCAAGTTCAGAAGGCAGGATCTGCCCTTGACAAAGCCAAATTGGGTAGGATCCAATGTCTGTAGGTCCCCAATGTCTTTGTTTATGAGTTCCGTAATGATCCTCTCCATAGCTTTGCAGACCAGGCTCGTCAGGCTTATGGGACGGTAATTTCCAGGGTCCGTAGAAGCACCGCCTTTGTGAAGTGGGACCACTGTTGCTGTACGCCACTCTTTGGGTACGTATCCTGTGGTAAGGCTAAGATTAAACAGCAGCCTTATGTGTGGATTTAGTTCCTCTTGGAGTTCATGTAGCACACAGCCCGGGACACCATCCGGTCCCATTGATGCTGTTTTTAGCTTTAGAGAGGGCGGCTCTCACCTGGTCATCTGAGATGTTAGGGAGGCTACACTCTGCTGGGATAGTTATTTCTCCTTTTGGGGGGGAGGGGGAGGAGAAATTTGCACTGAACCTGTCTGCCAGAATGTTGGCAATGTCAGTGGGTTCAGTGTATTTTGTGTCATTTTGGACTAACTCTGAGCATATCTGGGAGTTTCCACCCAGGTTTCTAACATAGCTAAAGAAGGCCTTGTGATTGTCTTTTGTGTCATTTGCGATTTTTCTCTCAAAGTTGGCCTTGGATGATTTTATGAGTGATCGTAGTTTTTTGCTAGTACTGATCAGAGATGCCTTTCCTTTTAGGGATTTTGCTCTGTCATGTAGTAGCTTCCTCCTTCTGTTGTAAAGTTTGTTTATGGCTGGGGTCCACCAGACCGGTTGCCTGCCTTTGGGGGAATGGGTCTTGGTTTTATTTGGGATTGCATGATCCATGCATTCTTGAAGGTGCCCATAGAAGGCTTTTGCAATGGATTCAGCAGTGTGGGTTATGGTTTCCACTGGCCCAGGGGCCTTGAAAGATACCACTTCAGTCTTAAGAAGTGTGAAGTTTGCTTTTGAGAAGTTCTTCACTGTCGTCTCTTGTGCCGCGGCTGGGCTGGGGATGTGGATTTCCAGTGAGATTAATTTATGGTCTGATCTTACCAAAGAGGGATGTACTTCCAGTGTGGAGCATTTTGTCCCCATGTTTGTGATGATCAGGTCTAGTATATTGTCTCCTCTTGTGGGAATGGTGACTAGTTGTTCCACTGCATTTGAGTTTATGAATTCTAAGAACCTTTGGGCTAGAGTGTTGGGGCTTGAGTAATGTTCCCAGTCTATGTTTGGGTAGTTGAAGTCTCCAAAATGATGGTATTTGGAGAGACATTCATACTCTCCAGTGTCTTCAGGAAGGCTGTGTGGGGTTCCTGAGTTTGAGAGGGTGGTCTGTAGCATGCTACAAACTGTAAGGCAGTTTTGCCTATGGTTAGTTGCACCTGGATAGTCTCCGATGCTTCGTGCATTGCCACTAACCTGGAGGTGTGGGTATCTTTGATGAAAATGGATACTCCCCCTCCTTTTGTGGTTCTTTCCAAGTTTTGGGGCCGGAAAGCATGATATGAGGTAAAACCTGATAGTGCTGGGGTGCTCTCAGGAGCCTTGAACCAGGTTTCATTCACTGCACAGACATCGATGTTCTCCATACTGAGAAGGGCTTCGAGGGCGTGCATCTTGAGGTTTAGACTGCTGGCATTGAGCAGCATTACCCTTAGTTTTTTTCCACTTGTGTTTTCTAGGGAGGTAGGTTTGTCATTTGAGCCTTGCCTAAAAAGGCACTATGGGGTGGCAAGAGCCTTGGCCAATATCCGAAGCCCAGGGTGACAGGTGCAAACCATCCCTTGCGAAGCAGCGTGGCTTGTCAAGCATGTCATCCCAAGCAGACAGACACTGGATCCCCTTAGAATGACACCAGTAATTAAGCCAATTGTTAAAACTGATCATTTTGTCTTTGTACTGTGGCATAATTCTTGGTGAGGGTAAGATGCTGCTCAGGGTCAGGGGCATACTGCCTGGGCTACATAATCAGAGAGCTCCTCTATGTCTCTTTTCATGTAGTCCAGGGAGGTACGTCTCAGGTCGTTTACACCTGCATGTACAATGACTGAGTCATATTTGTACTTGCTGTGGAGTGACCTGAGTGCTTGTGTTATGTGGCGGATTCTAGCTCCCGACAGGCAGCTTACTGTGACCCTCTCCTTGTTCAGTCTGGTGAGCGGGATGTCAGTGTGCCTGACTATGGAGTCACCTATTACAAGTGTGTCTGGCATGTTGTTTGGCCTTAAGGGCTGTGACTGTTTAGCACACTGACTTTGTGAACTATGTGTTGCATTTGCTATGTCTTGAGGTGGTGGTTGCTTGGGTGTCTGCTTTGGAGGCCTCTGTTGTTTTGGTAGATTTTTAATCAGCGCCTCTGAGTATGTTTTTGTGTGTTTATGTGTTTGGTTTGCAGTTGTGATAGTTCTATGTGAGACTGGGTTTGTGGTGTGCGTGGTTACCTTCTCCACCTGACTGGTCTTGCCAGCACTGAATTGAGAGAGCTCAGCCTCCAGTTTGGCTATATAGTTGCATCTCTCGCATATATTTGTATTTGTTGGGAGGAGGAGAGGGTTGTCTGTGTACATGAGGCAATTGTAATATTGCCTCAAGATTCCCAGATTCACCAGCTGAACAGGAGAGGATGCTAGCAACTGACCCTTCGACATGCTAGAAATAGTGAAAAAGATTGCTGTGTAACTGAGTCAGAAAGGACCTATAGGGAAATGGGTACTCAACAGAATTTAGGTGAATGAAGTACTTTTGTTTGTTTAAGAGTGCTTTACCTGTATACAAAATGCTTTAGGAGCAAGTGCTGAGCTTTTCAGATAGAGTATAGGCTGTTTAGATTGCAAGTAGAACAGTTCTAAGGGAAAAATTGAAGAGCAGACTTGGCGGAGCCAGAAAAAGTTTAACCTTGTTTAACCAAGTTTAACCTTGTTTAACCGGCACTGCGCTATGCGCACGACCGCGCAAAGCCGTGCAAAGGAACTACAAAAGAGCTAGGAATGGTCCCAAACAACCAATTACTAACAGCTTCTTGTGCTGAGGTCACTTCCCCCAAGGATAGGTAGGCTGCTCAAGGCTCCCCACTCCCACTGGTGAGCAAAGAAACTTCCTTTTATCCAAGTAAGGTAATGGACAACACAGGAACTACACCACAGCCCAGAATACAGCAATGCCTGTATACTGGTCTAAACTAGTCGAAAAAGGTGGGAAAACAAGGATTATTTTTTTGTTTCTTTGTTTTTTTTTGCAGAAATACACAGAAAATGCAGAGACAGTGATAAATTACTTACACATGCTAGCACACTTTAGTGGGCAGCCTCCACAGTTCAATTAAACAAACAAACAAGCAAACTTTCGACTAAATTCGACTAAATGTAACTTTAAGTGCAATTTTTAAAATAAATGCTGTAATCAGTAAAAAAACAGTTCAGGTTAGTTTAAAGTAAGCAGCAGAAGCTATTTTCAGTGAAAAAAAGCAATGTGCACCTCTCCATAACATCCGTGTGGCGTCTTTGCCTTTGATGCTGCTGTCTGCAGGCTAGACGTATGCCTGTGTGAATCATGTGATCCACTAATCACGGTAGCGTGTTCTGTAACTGCGTAATGCTGTCGTGTGGTACAGTGGTTACGTTTGTCTTCTGCTCCCAACCCTGCCACATGTGTTGTGTGTGTGTGTGTGTGTGTGTGTGTGTGTGTGTGTGTGTGTGTGTGTGTGTGTGTGTGTGTGTATGTATCTATCTACATATATATATATATGTGCTGCATTATCTGTACGTGAGCACCTTGGATGTATGTACATCTGCTATGGCTCTGTGATAGTGCACATACTGTGTGCTGTAGTGATCGTGGGTTATACTTGTGTAGTGACTGGTTATTGTGTTGCTGGGTATTACATGGGCATTGGAAACAATGTTAGTACAGCACCTTTGAATGGTCGTATGCACATCTCGGCAACAGTTAGCAGTGGTTATTACATTGGAGTGTGAGTATGGCTCATATCCATATGTAGTAACAGACAATTCTATGCACCTCAGGTTAACATTACAGACTCACGTTTATCCACAGGTTGTGGTACAGATCCCAGGACTGTATGTGTATACATTGACAGGTGCAGGACTGGGTTGTGTTGGATGCATGGAGAGGTGTCCATGGCCAGTAATGAGAATCTCTACAGCCTGGCAGGTACGGTCTGTGACTGTCCCACAACTTCCTGTATATGGCTGACACATGCTGTACCTGTGTATATGCAGACAAACACACTTACCACAAACAGCTATGGCTATCACATACACAAACCCATTGCATCACCATTGGGCCATGCAATAACCGTTGTCACTCACACACACACACACACACACACACACACACACACACACACACACACCTATGTGCACATTGGATGGCTCAATGACAGCTCTGGAAATGTAACACCACACCCTGTGCATATGTCACCTGTGCCACCACCTGTGATGTGTAACACTGATGCAGGATCTGACTAACCTGGTGCTAATGCACACAGTGGCTTTATTCCACTGTATTGATGTTAGCATGCTGTTAACACACAGTGTGTTACTTCCAGGTGTATATCAGCAGGCATGATGCATTGCAGCTATGATCATCACTGTAGCATAGTTTACAGCACTGTTAATTCTGATGATGTATTCTCCATCCATGTGCCATTTCACTGATGTGTGTAGTATTGGCAGCATGTGTGTCTGAGTGTGCAGTACGTGTGTGATGTGTGTAGTACACATGTATACATGCTTACAAACGCATACACGACATTACACGGGCTTCACCATTTGTACACTAGCTTACTCGTTCTTCCACACTCCACATGTGCACATGGGCTAACACGTGCACACACATGCTTACTCGGGCTTACTGGCACGCACGGGCGCAGACACACTGTGGGCAGGTTTGCAGGTCACATTGGTGGTATCCATGGCATACACCATCAGTCTCCTGACGTTCCCTAGGATGGCTCATAACACGCCTCTTCCACTGAGTACTGACAGCAAACATGTGACACTGCTCCGGTCAGGTTACAGTGTTTTATACATACACACTCATGTTGTCACCTATCTTCTACTCTAATAGCCCCCTTAACCTACACTACACTGCAGTGGCTTGGCCCATATGGCATGACATGTTGTGATTCACTATCCTCGGCCTCACTTGCATCACATTGCCTACAAATGCTTCATTACATCTCTGACAGAGCACTTCCACACATAAGAACCAGTATGCAGTAGCCATGTTGTCTCCAGCTTGCCATTCATCTGCATGGCATACTAACATCTAACTAAACATACATTTTGTATGTATATTATGCATATATGTCTTGTTTTGAAGCGCAGAGCGTTCTCGTGGTGCTGCGCTACGCTTCCACACCAGAGATCAGGGGAGGACAACTACTGGTTTATTGATATCCAATGGACAAAGCTGCCACTGGCCTTGGACTTGGACATTGGCATGCTTCTTCAACTGTATTCATACTGTATTTGCAGCTGTCATTGCTCCGTTTAGCAACGTGCAGAATGTTAGTTGCATAACATCTGGGCACATTTCTGCACATAACTCTGCTCTTGCGGACAGCTTACTGTTTCATGTATCGCGTAATTACATAATTTGCATAGCTTACACATACAAATGGGGTATGTTGCAAATCCCAACATTGTCCGTGTAATGTTCATGTTACAAGTGGTCTTGCACACCCCTACAGGTGTTTGCTGAATAGCCTGGCAGTCATCTTTCCTTGCTGTACTCTCACTCAATCCATACACGCAGGAGGCTTCATGTATCATGGCCTAGGCTTTGCTGTGTGCTATGCCTATTTGTGGTGTGTGCATGGCTGTGGGTATGTCCCACTGTCATCATTGGTAAAGGTGACGCCCTATAGGCACTTCATGTAGACTGCTGTGTCATTTGACATGTCAGCACATACCTGCGTCCAATACTGAACTTCCTACTGCAGCGGTTTTCATACCTTCTGAGTTATCTTGCGGTCGATAATGCTGTTTCCTCAGACATGTATCTGTTTATGATCATACCTCTCAACCTCCTAGAGCAAAACATCTGTACAAAGCCTAACATGATGGGGGGACAAATAGAGGAAGATTCTAAATATTGCTCTTACAAACGTAGATAGTTGACAGTATAATAGGTTTTGCATTAGTATAACCTTTCTGAGGGATTTGGGGTCTTAAACTCATATGTTTGTCATTATTTAATGACGTCAGTTCTCAGGTATTTGGCAGACAGGTACAGATTGTGAGAGGAACACACCAAACATATGAGGCATACATCTGCACATTCTCGAGACTCTGTACAGTTGCGAGGTATGTTTCTGATACTGAAAATCAATTTTCTTACACCAATACACACAATATATGGCGCCATCACAGGCCAGATGCCATTACATTCCTATTGCAGGACACACCCACCCAGAGCATTATATTCCTCACACAGGCCAACAGGTGCTTATCCACACTAATTATTCTGTCATGTAACTTATGTGTACGCTGGCATTTGCGCTTTCCGTCAGTGGCAGAGCTCACGTACGAGTATGGGGGACTGGACACTGTATCGGTGACACTGCATGACACCCTGAGGGACACATGTCTTTTGAGTCTATTAACCTTCCACACTGACTTTCACAGGGCATACGTTGTCATTCACATTTGTGGAAATACATGCTTTTGACTTGTACATGTTCTGTCATTTGTCCTGACGTCTTTCTTCTCACCTGTCCACCTAGTATCACTAGTTCTGTACATTTATTTAGGACTGGTTACCTTCATACCTCTCACCTGTACACATTATGGGTAAACACCCCGAGGTTTGACCTATGATTCTGTTACATTTGTCATAATAATATGCTTTTCTGGTAGACTGCTGGCAAGGCATGACGGACTGTGCGGTTAGGTAATAATGACTGACATTTCTATTTCATGATTACTAACTCTCATAACATTCGTATTCCTGACTACGCAATTATTCTATCAACATTCTGACTTTATCTGGGGTATAATTAATATAGTCCCTATTTGTATTTCATGTACTATGCCTTAGTCCAGCTGTCTTATTCTGACATTTTGGCAGGTATGGCTACCATCTTGGTCGTACGCATGTCCATCCATGATAATCACCTACATGACACTGATATAGGTCCCTACGTCTTCCCTCAGTGGTTTACACAATATCCAGTAGATGGGTTGCACCTTTTTGGAGAATATAGGTGTGTGTTATACCCACATAGGTATATTGATCACTCCCATGGGGCGTACCTAATAGATCTGTGCCAACCAACACCTAGGCCCATTTCTGCATACCCATGATTCCCATACCTGACACCCCTCCACAGTACCCATTAGACATGTTTAATGTGAGTGAAAATAAAATGTGAGGACACTTCTGAGCACTCCCTACTCTGCGGATATCAGGTTGTACATCATACATTCTATCGACCCATGTGTTATTACCCTTGCACCTGCTACTGTTGCATGTACACCTATATCGTAGTTGCACTTGTGACGTCTTTTGCATCAATGACGGTTCACCCTTCGTACAGGATCAATTTTTGGGGTCCTGCAAAGGACACCTATATTCATGTTTAACATGTAGAACCTGCAGGCCCTGTCACACTGGTACTTTCCGGGCAATGGTTTGGAAAGCAGCGGTGTATTCTCCTTTCATGCATGTCTGTCTGTCTATCCATAATAGCTATACCGTGACCTATTTATGTACATGTGTTATATGTACAGGGACATATGTTTGTTGTGTATATATCTATTCATGTATCGTGTGTGTATAGATATATATATATATATATATATATATATATATATATATATGTACATATATACATATGTCTGTACATTCCTCATTTCATAATTTGCTTTGGTTTATGTCTGTGGATATATGTGTATATATATCTCCATATCATACCTTTCAACTGTACTGATTTCCGCTGCATGTACAGCTGTTTGCCTCTTATCTTTGGTCCATTTTTCATAACCTTGTGTCTATCTGGCAAGTTAGTGGCATATCATTAAAGACTGACGTTGGTAAATAATGACAAACATTTCAGGTTACCACTTCATACCCTTCAGAGAATCCATGCTAGTGACACACCTGTTATCCTATCCACTTTCTATGTTTGTTAGGGCAATATCTGGGGATTGTCCCTATTTGTACCAATTGTTTTCATGGCTTTGTCCGGTGTCGTACTTTACGGGGTTAACAGGTATGAGCCATGTACATAGAACGTGCGGAAAACAGCATTCATTTTCTATGATGTGAGCAGATTACACACGCGCAGGCGCACTTGCATATCCTTATTGTGGGTTACATATGTTTCATAGATAATTGTGTTTACGTGAACTTTCATAATTCTGACCATAACAGTTACATATCTGTATTCCGGTTTACGGACTGCTGCGAAACACACGTTCACCTTTACATATTTAAACGTGTGTACAGCACGAATGCATTCATTACACTTTCAAGTTATATGTGCAGTGGTCGTAGGTCAACCGGGACTGCATTCACGTTGGCCGGATGCCAGAACCACTATTCTATTGGTGTTCTTCCTCGTTGATATGCATACCCATAGTACTTAGCTATATCAACATATGCCTCACCGCATCATCTACAACACAGGCATCCATTCTCCTGCTGGGAAAAACGTGGTACTACATATTACACATTCCCTATTGCCTACTGCTGTGGACTTCAGCTGCATTGTTAATCACTCCGAGGATATGCAGAACACCAAGGCATATAGTCCAGGCACATACAGGTCTTTGATTGTCAGGGTGTTCATGTAGTGATCTGGGTTTAGGCTTATCCACCTGGTGAATGGAACTTCCCTGGCTGAGTTCAAATGTCAGAAGAAGCATGTGGACAGGGATTTTCTCCCTATTTTGAAGTTTTATCTGTGTTTATAGACACAGGTGTTTGGGCACCTGTCAGCAGCTTATTCTGTTGGCAATACATATTATGGGTGGGGTTGTTACAGTCCATATTCCATGGTGAGAGGTGTTCCCATTCACATTTGACTATTACCTGTATACAGTCATACGGGGATTATTATTTTGGACATGAAGTGACTACAGGTATGCAGTTGTACATTACACAAGTGTGAAGGGTTGTTACTGTAAATATGTACGGACCATACCTCTCAACCTCTTAGAGCACCAAACCTGCGCAAAACCTACACGATGGGGGGACAATTAGGGACACATTTTAACGATTGCTCTTACAAGCTTAGAACGTTGATAGAATACTAGGTTTTGCATTAGCAAGACTTTTCTGAAGGATGTGGAGTATTAAACTCAAGATATTTCTCATTATTTAGTGACGTCAATCCTCAGCTATTTACCACACTGGTGCAGATTGTCGGAGGCACACAACAACAATATGGGGCAAACCTCTGGTCATTCTTAGGGTTGCCACCTTTTCAAATGCCCAAAGTGGGACATGTTCTGTAGAAATCTCAGATTTTCCAGGACAAAACATACCTACAGCCATGCATAGTACAGAACTTAACCTTTTTTGCACATGTAATAGCTTATCCTAGTAACATTTGAATTGCTTATGCTACTTCACATAACATATAGAAGTTTCATATATAAAATAACTGTTTTATGCAACTATTAAAGAAACTTAGGAAATAACTTTGTCCTAAACTCTCAGGACATTTGCTATGTCTTGATTTTTTTCACAGGACACAACTGCCTACAGAGGGACTGTTACTCGCAAAGTGGGACAGGTGGTAACCCTAGTCATTCTGCGAATATCTGGACAGTTGAGTGGTATGGCACAGATCTCTGTAATACGCTGTTGTGTTCTGGCACAGCAGTAGCTCAGCATTAAAGACTGCAGTCTGAACGTGCTGACAGACAGTTGAGTTTCAGACTTCATACTCCGGACATTAATGCCAATATGCAAACTGTTATTCTATCAAATGTCTATGTTTCTAAGAGCTATCTTTACAGATTGTCCCTGTTTTTGGACCTTTGTCTCACTTGTATTCATGGCTCTGTCCAGATATCTTGCTCACACAGGTTGACAGGTATGGTCGGTCACGCCTGCACACAGTCAGTGTCCCTCACACTTGATCAGGGTTGACCTGTTTACGTCAGTGTCTTCCTCACCCTCATGCCGTTTGCCACTTTGCAAATGTGTGCATTATATTCTCCCTCCTATTCGTGTCTGGACACGTGTGTCACGGGAAGGTATTTTATCCTGGGTGGTAGGTTATGCATGCCCACTTAGGGCTGGACAGTGTTATGGACCTCCACTGCACGTTCTGATTTGTGTCCAGATATCTGCAGAATTGGACATCATGTCGTCATACCCATTCTACTATTTTCACAAGTTGGTTATCCCATGAGGGATATCCCAAAAATTGGACTAGACCAAAACAAGTTAGGTAACGAAGATTTTTGTGGCTTTACGAAAACGTGCAGGGGGTTTTACATGGAGGGGATACATGGTTTGCAATCCTGACACTGCCTAGGGTGACAATACCTACTACATATGCGTAGGGGTCACTGTGTGTAGCTGTGTCTGCAACAAACCAGTGGACCAAGTACGGCTGGATTTGGTGGACGTTCTGGTATGGAGGCAGGTTGTGTGTTGTGGAGGGTATGCTGGGTAGGCCATTATGCATCCAGGTGTGTTGCATTTGTTATGGCCAGTTCCATCAGGACCCATCTGTGGGTATGTGACGGTGACGTATCTATACATTTGTCTCGCACATTTCCATATTCATATGATTGTGGGATTGTGTTCTACACTATGGCCTGTCTGCTTGTCTTGCAGCTGTTTCTACATGTGGTTGTGTTTCTTTCCACTTCAACCGCTGCCCCCTCGTACACCTCCGGTTCACCTTTTCTGCATACGACACAGTATCGCCGTTGAGGATTTTACCATTAAACACCCACCCCTCACACGCGAATTCATCACACCCCATAGACCACTACTTTGGTTGTTGGCCCATGACACGGCCAGAGTTACACATTGACTACCCTACATGTGTCAGGTACCTTTATGGTTGTGTGGACTACCCTGCCATGTTTGCTTTCCACATGCTATACCTCACGCACATAGGTACACGCCTATACTTTACTTTCATTACTTGGTTGGTGTATCTGGGTACTACCCGTTCGACTGTGTCACATACACGTTCAGATTATACAGCTGCCTTCCGGATTTTGCCAGCCTGTTGTACTCATTGGTAGGATGGCACCTTTTCCTATGTCCAAGCTATTCCTTACACATGTCCAACTGTTGTGGACAATGTCTCCCCACAGTCGACGGTTGTGTTTCCACCTTTTCAATTGGACACAGTGTGACATTTGCGGTGAACACAGCATATTTTACAGGCCGACACATACCCACGGTCAGTTTGGCAGATAGAACCTACAATTCTTGCCTATATCTAAGCTTATTCTTGTAGCATTTTGGTGTCTTATTCTGTTTCTTATGACATTTATGTAATATACGTTCAGTGAAATATGTTTAATGCAACTATTACATGACGTCTACGGAATAATTATGTCCTATATTCTCTGGACATTTGCCAGTTTTACATGTTTGTGTCAGGACAAATCTGCCTACAGAGGGACTGTCGCTCGCAAAGTGGGACAGGTGGTAATCTTGGTCGTCGGTATGGATCATACTGTTCCTTTCGGCCTACATGTGCCCGTATTGTTATAGCTGTTTATATGCTCCTTCTGTTTCGTTTACATGCGTATGCTATTTCCTATCACATTTGGTATGTGAAATACGGACATACCTTTTGTATGTGACTATTACATGCCTTGAGGGATATGATTCAGACATACGGTCACTACATATATCTACATTTCTCCTCGTGTATTTTGTTATGGACACATCTGCACAGCTATGTTCCCTCCCTCACATTATGGGTCAGCTGGTGACCCTCTCCATTGGGCTGGACGTACCTACTGGTGGCGCGCTAACATATGATACGCTTCACTTCCACATGTTATCAACACTAAGTCGGACTACGGGCACACGGTTTTCATGTCATTTGTTCAAGGGTTGGGACCCGTTATTTCCTACCATGCATTTGTGTTTGATTCTTCATTTTCTGTTCGCAGGGACTATCTTGCATGCTTTGCATACATTTCAGTATCCACGGACACTGATAGGTACGATTACTATTGCAGGCGGAATATAATATTCAGCAGTTTAGGTTGCTCATCAACAGCTGACATTGACATGCCTCCACCCCATGCACTCGCGCACGTTTCCTATGCACGTGGCTGTGGCGGCTGCGCGCCTTCATTAATATGCATATGGCGCGACTACTCCTTATATATGCAGCACAGATGGCACAAGCCTTACGCCGGCCTTGCGCTGAGCTTCATGAATCCCAGGGCTATACTTTTAACAGCTGTGTGTGTTTGTGAAAGGAAATAATTTGACCAGGTATGACTTTTGGCAGTTAACAGAGAGGATCAAGTCTATGACTTGTTAAAATGAGCTGCTTCCAGTGATCCAGTGTTTGACTCTCCATCTGAGCAGACATTTAACCAGACAATACCCTCAGTCTGAGTGTGAAGAAGATCCAGGTGGATCAGTGTTCTACCCCATATGCTAAATACAAATAAAATAAACATCTAAATACTTTTGTTATATGGAGTATAGGAATAGTTCCTGTAGTGTCTGATAGATATAGATTGCATATTGTTAATTCTTCATTAAGTCTCCCAAACCCTAACAGTGAGTTTTCATTTTATGCTATACATCTGTTAATTGGTATGCCTACTGGATACTAGTGTCCCTTTTAAGGGTTGACCTTATAGCAGTGTTAAATTAACTGGCTTACTCAGAATCATGTATTATGCAAATGAAGTTGGAGGGAATGAAACTATGGGCCATTGGCTACAGGAAACAGCTGATTAACTGCTTAGAGCCTTAATCTTCAATGCTAACTGCCAACTTTTATTTATTTATTTTATTTTACATTTGTTTACTGGGGATGTCAACTGGGCCACAGGCCCTTTCTGGATTTGTCCCTGATTCTTTTTGAGCTAGGCTGGTCACTTTTGGAGTGAAGGTGGTGCATTGCATATAATAAATAATTATAGACTGCTTTTACTTCAGAAAGTTTACATTAATTCAAATTCTCTTATTCTGTCAATGTCTCAAGGTAATGGTTACAAAAATTTAAATGTTTCCCTGATTATTTTTTATTTGTCCCTGATTCTGCTCTGATTTGTCCTTGATTGGATGAGTTAACTTATTTAGTTGGGAGAAGATATGGAGGGATTGGAAAAGCAGGTGCTAAAGAGCTTTTTAATAGTTGCACTTGAGTACTTTTATGTAGTGATTTTCTACTGAGTATATTGCATTTTATCAATGGTTTCTGCTGACTTTATTTATTGGCATGTGTGTCTTACTGAATATTTCAAATCTACAGTATTTGCTAACTTAATACTTCTGGTAAAAAAGCCTACTTCAACCAGGCACCATGGAAATGGTGCATTTTTATGCAGTGCGAAAAAAGGATGTTCCACATAGCAATGTGTGACAAATGGTCAAAATGTGTAACACCCTTGGAATTTGGAGGAATTGTGGGTTTTGGTTAAGACAATGCCATTAGCATAAATAAAGTAGTTAGCAGTGGAAGCTGATAATGTAAAGTGGAAAGTAATGGATCAGACAAATGCTCTGCCCTGCATGACACCTTTGGCAAGCAAACTTTTTTCAGTGATGAGTTGCTCCCTATGGCTGTGAATGTTCTTTTTGACAAATGATCCTTGAACTAAAAGTAAGCATCAGAGTAAAATATTTTCAGCAGTCAAACTGATAAGTGAAATATTATAAACAAATGTTTCAAAGGTTCTCTTTATGTGTAGAAAAATGGCCTCTGTTAGCAGTCCATTCTCAACGTTAGAAGAAATTTGATTGGAAACAGAGAAGACTGCTGTTAGTCTGCTATATTTTCGGAGAAAGCAATGCTTATCTGTCAGGAGGCATATTTTGAAAGTATTTCAGTGTCTGGCCATAGATACTTTATTGAAGTATTTTTGCTAGTGGGAAAATATTGGTATTAAACATTGTGAAATCAAAGTATTAGTTATCTGTATTTCTAGTCTAGACACACACTGTCTGAATAAAAATTGCCAAAATAGAATGTTATAGATTTGTCTTTCAAAATCATTCTCGTCATTTTAAAAAAAATGAGTAGTTCTATAGTTCTACAGCTGCAGGATTTGACACAGTACATTTTTCTTCTGCACTGCTAGACAGAGGCATGGTAAACTAACCTTAAATGGGCTATCTTCTGTGACCTACTATACAGAGGCACAGTCAACTAATCTAAGAAGGGTGGTGAAAGCCAAACACACTCTGGCTAGGCTTGTAAATGCCCTAGGGCAGATAGCCTAGTATCAACCTATGAACCTATGAACCTATAGAGCAGATACTAAAAGCATAACAGTTCACTGTCCTAGATAAACCTTTCTGTGTCCCAGATGACCTGAATTCAGTTAGTAGCTCAGGTGCTAAGGAGCCAGGTGGGAGGGAATGAGTGACTTATTTCAGCTCACCCATCCCATTGGGAAAACTTGGCAAGGATGCTTTTTTCATATACACCTCACAGTTAAACCACTGGTGAAATCAAGGTTCACATAATCATGATGTTTGAAATTGGTATGGGGCTTTGGTTGAATCACTCAGAGAGGTGTGGACAAGTTTACTGTGCAGCTACTGCACCCCTTCCTCTTGCACACCATACGTATAAGTTGGATGCAGAATATGGGTGGACCCTAACAAAAAATCCATGATGGATGCCTGGGTAACAGTTTCATTATCAGCTCTCATCCCTTAGGATAAATGGCCTGGATATGCTTTCCACCTAATAGGGAATGAAATATATTCACCTGGTGTGTGACTAGTACCCACAGCCTTCTGTTCCTCCAACACCAAAGTTGAGTATGTTACCAAATTAGGTTATTTCAAGCACAAAAAAGGTAACTGACTAGGCTTAAAATGGCCCACAAGACCAGCTAGCCTAGTACTTGCCTATGAACATGCAATATGAACATATTAATCTGTTATATTACATCATAAGACGTGTTGAAACATAAATAAACTATTGGACTCCTGGAGCACCCCCCATTCCAACATTTCCTGTAGTTCTTCTACCAGGATCTGTTTAATTCAATCAGGTAGACTCTAAGTGGCTTGTTTGATAGGTCTTTCCTACATGGTGCTTTTACATGGTGCTTCATCAGGTGGGTGATAGATGGGTTACCATTGAATGTGTTCTCAGTCTCCTGTAGTAATGTGTGGATCACCTTAACATGGCCAGGAGTTCTACTGCACATTCCATCCCTTGCACCCCGCTAAATTCCTTCTCTATTTTCTGTCTCTCTCCTTTCCCTTTTCCCCTTATCTGACTCACACGATTTACTCGCATTCATGTCTCATACCCAGCAATAGTACAAACTGCAAACACTTCATTCTTTGCATATTAGTTTCTTCATAGAAACATTAAACTATATGATGTTATGAAAGTGGATAGATACTTGTCTGACTGATTTTACCAGTTGAACTCTTGTGCATTTACATTTCTGTCATTTTATGGAAATATGCCTTTCTGCATACTTGTTGTTACATTGCCACTGTTAAAATGAAAAAAAAAAATGGAAAGAAAACAGCCACCAATGGTGGCAGCACCAGTTATTATATTGATACAGTTAAGCACTTTAATTTGGATATAATTACAACATTCTTCTAAAATATTAAACAATAAAAATAAATATCCCTCTACTGAATCACATGTAGATGAACAACTAATCAGATTCAAAGGCTCCAAGCCTCAAGTTAAAAGCATGTAATTACGTTAAAATGGGCTATTTAAACAAGAACAAATGCATGTAGTAAATATACATATGCATCAACCAAAAAACATCATGTATATAAAAATCAAACTTTATAAGAACATAGTCTTAAGATACTGGCAATAGATATGCTGTCATTCAATCCAGAGGGCAAGAGACCATTTAATTTAATTTACCACATACATTCTCTATCCTCAATCAGATCTTCCCTGGGGACCCCCCCCCCCCAAAGGACTCTTGGCAACAATGTCCAAACCATAAAAATAAAAGTGAAGAGTCAAATGTTATGATATATGCTTAAAAAGTTCATTATATTCTTTCTTTTTTTCTTATGTCAAGAACATGCTCATAAATACAGTCCCTTAATCTCCTTTGTGTTTTACCGACACAAAAACAACTACACTGCTGATATAAAGCAAGATAAATTAATCCTATTGAGTTGCAAGTACAATGAGCATAGACTCAATGTGAAATTTGTTAAAAACCACTGCACCCTCTCCAAAATGTATTTGCATTGTGGAAAAAACTGCACCTAAAGGTACCTAATATTTGTCTGGTGTAATTCATGGGACTACATCCACTGACTCAAAAAAGTTTAGTTGATTTACCTTTTTTTATAAACAAAATGTGTGACTTCACCTAAGGTATTAATTAGATTATCAAAACAGCTAAAAATTCTGCATTTCATTTTTAAAATGTGAATAATACTGGAACAATCAACTCTATATGTAGTAACCAAAAAATTAAAGTAATCACGTTGACCTGATTTATTAGCAGCAAAAAAATTATTATCACTAACATCCCTAAGAAGTGGCTTAAACATACCATTTCTTATCATCAAATACTTCCTGCAGTAATCCATTTGGATACCCCCGAGAACAAAACATGCATGCAAGACTATATTATTTTATAAGAAAAGTATTATCCTCGGAAACCATCCTGGCAGCCTAACATATAGACCCTTAACGGTACTTTTTTTTCAGATATTCTGGATGGCAACTAGAATAATGAATTAGGCCATTGGAGTATGTAGGTTTTCTGAAAATATTACTAATTACTTGGTTAGAACATTACCACTGTTGCTTTAATACTGACTAAAGTTTATTATCTCTTTCCTTTTATTTACACTGTGCTGAGCCTGAAAATATGCTATGTGGACAAACATTAAATAAATAAATAACAACAGCAAATTATCTTTGTAAGTTAAAAATCATACAGACTCCTTTAGCTTTGGGGGTGCTGCGCATAATGCCAAGTGAGTCCATACTACCAGGATTTAGGCTTATTCTGAAACATGAAGTCTGGTAAAATCTTCTGACTTATCACCATCCCCAGATGTTGCCTTCTATACCCAGTAACCTCAGATTCTGGGAAGTAAAGAATAAATGAGTCAGTTGGGCAGCAGTTAATATTTCTTGGAAGACGGGGGACCCAAAAAAGAGTAGAAACGATGTCTAGCCTCCATTATACATCCATATCTCACATTACTCCTTACCTCATAGGTTTCCAATCATCGTTAGCACTTGCTCTGAATAGTTACCAGAGTTCCTTACTCAGTTATTTCTCATACCTTGCTAGTTGCAGTATGTTTCCACAAAACCTCATAAAACTGTTAAACTTTCTCAGTTTGCTCACCAATAATAATACTGACAACATTAGGTTTGTTTTTAGAAATGACACTGCACACCTCCCACACCACTTAAAACTGAAGGTTTGTTTTATTTATTTGTTAAATTGGGTAAGAGGACTAATATATGCCAGTCTTGTCCAGTCATATCACAAGTCACAAGGACAAAAATAAGGATTACATGCAGGAATAATTTAGAGTGGTCAAAAAGCTTTGTGTTTTGACAGACAGAAGTTAAACAGAATGCCATATGCAAACCGACATGAATGTAGAGAGAACTTTTAAAATCCACACTAAGCTTTCCATTTCATCTTTTTATAATACACTTGCCCAAAATCTACTCTCGAATCCAGACCAACCATTTTCTAGTAGCAAATTCTGTTTGACTCAATGTTTTTATATGAGAATGAAATAGCGATACTCCTGCATTACATTTATTAATTAAACTGTTATTTTTCCCACTTTCAGCCACTGAATCATACACACCTCATGTTTCACTGTTCTATAACTGTTTGTCTTTCACTTCAGATAGCACCAAACATTTCCTTAGCATGCTGTTGAACTGGTAGCATTTTGGAACAAGTCTTAATCATCAGTTCATCAGTACCTTATATATATATATATATATATATATATATATATATATATATATATATATATATATACTCACTGCTGTATATTACTGAGACTGAGAATTTTACAGTAATTCCTTGTAATTGCATTCATTAGCAATCTATTACAAACCCGGCGTCAACAAGAGAAGCAAAAAAACCCATACAGCTCTACTAGTCTTCAGATTTAAGCCTGGTCTTATCATATTCTTACACAATAATTTAATCAGTACACAAAACCAGTTGAGCACTCAGCAACAGTAACTAACCACTATGGGATCATAAACAGCTAACATTGTGATCTGTGCAAGAGGGGTGAAGCTTTAGTTGTTAAAAATGCTGGACTTGCCACTAGTGTAGTGCATGACAGGAAACACTGACTGCCCCACTAATAATTCTTGTAACTGCTATGGGACCAAGTCAGCAGGTATGAAAATGCCTTGCACTCAGCTGTGTAGTGTCTCTTATGCCATATGTGCCATAATGATCTTGTCATAACCTAGCAAGTGGCCTCTGAGGGATCAGTGCCCTACTGGGCCAAATAGATCAAATTGGCCTAAGGCTGGCACTGGTATTACACCAATCAGCATAAGTGATGCTCAAAGCCTTATATGCACCATCAAGAATGAACTGTACAGAACCTTACAATCACAACACAGAAAATTGTAGTATAATTTTCTCCAGATTTGCATAGTGATATAGCAATTACTACAACATAATGTAGTAACTTACATTAATAATATGATCTTAAGTACAGATTATACTGCTGAAATAATTTACAGGAAAGCATGTTTATTATGCTAACTGGTCTTCTCCATTTAAGGAGATTTTAGGGAAAATTTATATATATCAAATAATGTAAATCATTTATTCTTGGAAAATTCTAGTGATATGCACTAATAAAAAGCACTAACAAAAAGTGCATGTAATAGTTTTATATTTGCAAAAGAAAAAATGTCTCACTCTGATGGAAATACTGACATATAAAATGCTGTACTATCCCTTGCAATTTATAGCTTGATGAGATGAATTTGGCAAAATATAGTACATTAGCAAGCACCTGTCATGGTGACTTCTCATTTTTCATATCAGCTATCAGAATTATCTCACTGAGTCAGCAAACAGGACCTATAGACATTAGTTCATAACTGACGAGAATAACATTTTTCATTTTATCACTGTTATGCTCATAATTTTGCTATTCATTACCAGTAAAGCAAAGTCCATTTAATAAACAACCCTACCATATATCAGCAATATTGCTTATTTTCTTCTCAGCTGGGTAAGCCCATGAGGCAGAAATACCTCCTTTCAGGTGTGACCTAGGAGCAATGTCTAAGCAGACAATTTGAAAACACTAGCGTAGCAAACAAATGGAGACTTGAAGGAATCAAACCCAGGACTATATGATATAGCATATTAGCAGCTCATAGCCATACTCCTCAAAGGTCTTCTTCTTTTGGCTTTTTTCCCAGTTAGGGGTCGCCACAGCGGATCACCTGTCCGCTCATGACTGGCAGTGGAGTTTTACAATGTCGAGTTGCTAGCCCAACACCCAACCTTCCACTGAAGGCACACACATGCACACACTCACACCTAGGGCCAATTTAGAGTATCCAATAGACCCACAGCATGTCTTTGGGATGTGGGAGGAAACCGGAGCACCTGGAGGAAACCCACACGACCACAGGGAGGACATGCAGACTCCGCACAGAAGGCACCCCAGCCGAGGATTGAACTGGAGAATCTCTTGCTGTGAGGTGGCAACGCTAACTGCTGCACCACCGTGGCCACCCCCATACTCCTTAAAGGTAAACTATTAAAATGTTCTGCTTCCTTACTTCCTCACAGTAGAAATAAATTACTCATGATAAAATATATGACTTTTTACCACAAAACATTATGATTTTTGTAAGCATTTCAGGTGGTTCATGCAGACAGATGAGTAGCAAGTACAACTCAGTCTTGCTGTAGTGAATGTATTAGGCTTAAGCCCTCACCATATTATGATGCACAAAAAGTACTAATGCTTCTTCTGTCAATGGCCTTGCATCAAACATTTCCTAATCATGACCCACAGAATGGCACAAGCCCCCTTTGTCACCCCTTTTATGCAGCATGTAATTAAAACATACTTCAAGTTATAAACCTCCATGTCAGTATGTTCAGGCTCACCATTTGTTGATTTTATAAATTATGATGGTGGTGTTGGGAACTATTATTACAATCTTTTGCATTAAAGCTACTTTATGTGAAACAGCATTGTTTAATTTTAAACATGGGAAAACATGCATGTTTTGCTTCATAGGTCAAAATGCATTTGAAAATTTTTAAAACAGGGCTATCCAGTTGTTAAAAAAATTCTACTTCTGTGGTACTGACATTTTTGAAAAATTGTAATTACTGCACTGAAAATGTGCACATTGTAACAATCTGAAATTAACATGCTCCATTTTGTAAGCAAACTTCAATATAGGTGTGACAACCCTCCACTGGGCCATAATCAATCCTCACTACTGGCACAAGTGGGAACGTTCACTGGGAGGATGACAGGTACACATGCACTATTTCCAGAAGCAGCTCTCTGTATCAAACACAGTCAAGCACAATTTCCCTTAAGAGCACACGAGGAGCACAGTCAGTCTAAGGGCTGGTTCCTCTCTCTTTCCCCAGTAAATCTCCCCACTGGCACAGCTATAGAGTTGGGTCATTAGCCAGGGTTCCAAACCAAGTCCTCCGACATTCTTGCTGTCTAACCAGTGCTTCATGTTCCTGCACAAGTAGCTGACACACACACACACACACACACACACACACACACACACACACACACACACACACACACACACGCACACACACCTGGGAAAGGCTTACACAGGTTTACTAGCTATGCTTCTTTTTGCCCAGATTATAAGGTTATCACTGCCACCGATCCTCTTCCCAGTTACTTTAAGACCCTTAACAAAGGGTGTCCAATTTTACTGTGTGATATTAATATTAATCCAAATGGTAGTTTGACCAAGAGCAAGGCTATTAGGAGTGGCCCACACAGTGTCACCAGATAAGTACGCAACTACTCTCAAAACTTAAATATCTCTGCAAAGATCAGCCACAATGAAAGGTTTAAATATATTTAATAAACTCAGGACTGGCAAGACCAGACAGGAGGAGAAGGCAACTACACACACCACAAAACCAGCCTCACATAATGCTACCACTCCACTGAATCAAACACATAAACACACAAAGACATACTCGGAGGCTCTGAGTAAAAATTTACCTAAACAGCAGAGGCCTCCAAAGCAGACACCCAAACAACTGCTACCTCAAGACACCCCACAAGCAACACATAAACCACAAAAGCAGTGTGCAAAGCAGTCACAGCCCTTAAGGCCAAATACAACACCAAACATACTTGTCATAGGTGACTCCATAGTCAGACACACTGGCGTCCCACTCACCAGGCTGAACAAGGAGAGGGTCACAGTAAGCTGCCTATCGGGCGCTAGAATCCGCCACATAACACAAGCACTCGGGTCACTCCACAGCAAGTACAAATATGACACAGTCATTGTCCATGCTGGTGTGAACGACCTGAGACGTACCTCCCTGGACTGCATGAAAAGAGACATAGAGGAGCTCTCTGATTATGTAGCCCAGGCAGGTATGACCCTAACCCTGAGCAGTATCCTTCCTTCACCAAGAATGATGCCACAATATAGAGACAAGATGATCAGCTTTAACAATTGGCTTAATGTCTGGTGTCATTCAAAGGGGATCCAGTGTCTGTCTGCCTGGGATGACATGCTTGACAAGCCACGCTGCTTCGCAAGGGACGGCTTGCACCTGTCACCCCTGGGATTCCGGATATTGGCTAAAGCTCTTGCCACCCCCATAGTGCCTTTTTAGGCAAGGCTCAAATTCTAAACCTACCACCCTAGAAAACAAAAATGGGAAGAAATTGAGGGTAATGCTGCTCAATGCCAGAAGTCTAAATCTCAAAATGCACGCACTCGAGGCCCTTCTCAGTATGGAGAACATCGATGTCTGTGCTGTAACTGAAACCTGGTTCAAGGCTCCTGTGAGCACCCCGGCACTATTAGGTTTTACCTCATATCATGCATTCCGGCCCCAAAACCCGGACCACTCCACAAAAGGAGGGGGTGTATCCATATTCATAAAGGATACTCACACCTCCAGGGTGGTGGCAACGCATGAAGCTTCGGAAACCATCCAGGTGCAACTAACAATAGGCAAAACTGCTCTACAAATTGTAGCATGCTACAGGCCACCCTCTCAAACTCAGGAACCCCACACAGCCTTCCTGAAGACACTGGAGGGTATAAATGTATCTCTAAACACCATCATATTGGGTGACTTCAACTACCCGAATATAGACTGGGAACATTACTCAAGCCCTAACTTTCTAGCCCAACGGTTCCTGGAGTTCATAAATTCAAATGCCATGGAACAGCTAGTCACTGTTCCCACGAGAGGAGAAAATATACTAGATCTCATTGTCACAAACATGGGGACAAAATGCTCCACACGGAAGTATATCCCTCATTGATGAGATCTGATCATAAACTAATCTCACTGGAAATCGACATCCCACCCCCACCCCAAACAAAAGACCATAGTGAAGAACTTCTCTAAAGCAAACTTCACACTACTCAAGACTGGTGTGGTATCCTTCAAGGCCCCTGAGTCAGAGGAAACCACAACCCAAGCTCGGAAGCCCTTACAAATGCCTTCTATGAACACCTCCAGGACTGCATGGATCAGGCAATCCCAAATAAAACCAAGACTCTTTCCACAAAGGGCAAGCGTCCAGTCTGGTGGACCCCAGCCATTAACAAACTTTACAATAAGAGGAGAAAGCTATTACATGATAGAACAAAATCCATAAAAGGGAAGTCACCCCTGATCATTATTAGTAAAAAAATACGAGCACTCATAAAATCAACTAAGGCCAATTTTGAGAGAAAAATTGCCATGGATTCAAAGGACAATCATAAGGCCTTTTTCAGCTATGTTAGGAACCTGGGTGGAAACTCACAGATATGCTCAGAATTGGTCCAAAATGATACAAAAATCACTGAACCCACAGACATTGCCAACATACTGGCAGACAGGTTCAGTGCAAACTTCAACCCCCTCTCCCCCCCTAAAGGAGAGATAACTATCCCAGCCGAGTGTAGCCTCCCGGACATCTCAAATGCACAGGTGAAAGCTGCTCTCTCTAAAGCTAAAAACACAGCATCAATGGGACGGATGGTGTCCCCGGCTGTGTGCTACACGAGCTAAATGAGGAATTAAACCCGCACATAAGGCAGCTGTTTAATCTCAGCCTTACCACAGGATACGTGCCCAAGGAGTGGCGTACGGAAACTGTGGTCCCACTCCACAAAGGTGGCACCTCTACGGACCCTGGTAATTACCGCCCCATAAGCTTAACAAGTCTAGTCTGCAAAGCTATGGAGAGGATCATAATGGAGCTCATAAACAAAGATATAGGGGACTTGCAGACATTGGACCCGACCCAGTTTGGCTTTGTCAAGGGAAGATCATGCCTTTTGAACTTGGTCGACTTCTTGAAATAGTCACCAAGGCCATTGATGAGGAAAGGCAGTCCATACAGCCTACCTTGACCTTGCAAAGGCTTTCGACACAATACCCCACTTGGGTATTGTAGAAAAACTTACCAGCTTAAATGTAAACCCATATGTCACAAGATGGGTTGCAAACTGGCTTAAGGACAGAACCCACAGGGTTAGAGTTGCTGGCGCTGTGTCAGACTCCAAGCCGGTCACAAGTGGTGTCCCACAGGGCTCGGTCCTTGGCCCCTATTGTTTGGCATCTACTTCTCAGAAGTACAGGCCAACATGGGAGGACTTTGGCTGACAAAGTTTGCAGATGACTGCAAACTGGGCGCCATAGTGGAAAGTGCATCGGACACTGATATCCTTCAGAAGGGACTCACGGAAACAGATAGCTGGTGCCAGAGCCATGGCCTGAAGTTAAACGCCAAAAATGTATAGTCATACCCTTCGGGAAAAACAAGGTAACCCCAAGCTACCATATAGGTGGCAATCCACTAAGCACAGAAGAGGTTATCAGGGACCTGGGGACCCAGGTTGACAGTGGCCTTTCTTTTGACACTCACATTGCTAAAGTGGTTAGAAAGACCTTCTACAATGCCCACCTGATCATGAAGGGATTCACATCCAGATCTAGTGAGGTCATTGTTCCCCTGTACTCTTCACTTATCAGACCAATGATCGAGTACAATGCCCCATTCGGGATGTATCTCACCCGACATCTGCAGCAATTGGAGAGACCCCAAAAGTTCCTCACCAAAAGGATAAAGGGACTCCAAAATCTGTCATATGCTGCCAGATTGAAGAAACTCCAGCTCTATTCAGTCGCATACCGTCTGCTCAGAGGTGACATGTGCCTGACATACAAGGCCATGTCCAACCCGGAATTAATGGACATGCTCCACCTCAAAAATCCAAATCCACCAAAACCACTAGAGCAAGCGACTTAAACCTTAGCACGGATATAAATAGGACGTGCTGGAGGGATAGATTTATCACTCAGAGACTCCTATGCTGTGGAATAAAATCCCGGTCCATGTGAGGCAGAGCACCTCGCTGACTCTGTTCAAGAGAAATCTAGACCTGTGGATGGGAGATCGTAGGTTTACCCCGGGAATCATCTCTGGGTCACTGCTGGACAGAGGCACAACAAACTAATGGGCACAGTATTTTTTCATATAAGGGGTGGCGTAAGCCACAATAATTTGGGCTAGGCTTATAAATGCCTTAGGGCAGATAGCCTAGTATAAACCTATGAACCTATGAACCTATGAACCTATAAAAGAACCAGAAAATACTAATTATATATACACAGTGACATCAGAGTTCCAATCACAGGAAATGTTTAAAAGAACATTGAAGAACAGGCTCTGACAAATAAAGGAAAAACAATATCTAAACTAAGCTTCACTATATTCCTGACTGAATCTAAAATAATTATACTATTCTCTACTTACTTAACAGAGCAGGGCTGATGTTGGGGTGAATGGTCCTTCTTGTTGTCAGACCCAAGACAGAATACAGAATGCTCTGTCTCACTGAGAGAGAGACTTCTCAAAATAATATCTAAAATATTACTTCTTGGATAGCTTCCAGAATGACATCACTTCTGGTCATCTGACTTCTAGCTCCCACGCAAACTCCCATTGCTGGAAGATGGCAAGATTTAGCACCTACCTGTAAAAATACACACACAAGGGCTTTGCTCAGATCTGTGGCAGGTGCTGGAAGTCATTAAACAATTTCATACCTTCCAGATTTCTCACCAAAGACAATACAGAAAGATTTCCAGTACAGACTTTGTGCCTCTGGCTACATTGAAACCTGTGAGATAGCATCTTTATGGCCTAGCCTGTAAAGTGATTTAATTTCATATATAATTTCAGATATATTTTAAAGTTTACTGGACTGAGGTAAACCTTCCAGTTTCCTCCATTAAAACATATACATTTAAACAGTTACAATAGGGCATGTTCTCTCCAATAGGGCACAATTTAGATACATTTCAAACACAAGCACTTTATAAATACATTTCAACACAAACATCTGTACAAATCAGTTTGATATACATATGACATAAAGTTCTAATACATTTGTAACACAAGCATCTTGTATAAATCACTTTGATATTCACAAATGACATATAATTATTTACAAAATTCTAGCTAGCTGTGCTGGCAGCACCTCCTATCGTCACGGTAGGCTTATACTGCGTTTTGCACTTACTTTGGAGTCTTACTTTGTTAGTTATTTTCTTTGGTAGAGAAAATTCAACGTTTATCATTAATTTTAAATTAAAAGTAGTCAGTCACATTGCCTTTTAATAAAGTCTTTTCAGGTGAACTTTCCTGCTCACTTCAAAACATACCTATCAGTCTCTTAGCTTTCAAAATCATAGCATGACACCATCAAAAACCATTGCAGAGGGGTAAAAATAATAGCACTCAAAATGTGTGCCTGGGTCGGGGGACTTAAATGTATACATGTGTCTCTTGGCAGACAAGATCTGTAAACTTATGACCCTTCTGGTGTTGACAAATGCATGCCTACATGGCTGTACCAGAAAAATGTACTGCATTGTAAAATTACTCTAATGCATGTTTTGCTGGCTTGGTATGCATGCCAGTTGTAACTACATTTAGTTAGTTGAACCAAAGTTTATATATTTTTATTCGTCTAATACATGATTGTTAAACTTTCATTAAAGTCATGTTTATACTGCATTTAAAAATAAAAACAAAACAGACATATCAGTATAAAATTGAACAGAGAGCCCCAGGCATCAACCAAGCTACACGCAGCCTATAATTTTCTTAACAATCTTTGCCATTTTTAATGAGAATCCTCCCTTCAAAAGGGAAAAATATTTTTGCTAATTTTAGCTCCAGAGCATAAATATAGATCCATTTCTAACAATCTGGTCAAAATAACATTGACAATAAACTCTTCCATTTCTTGCACAGAACGCATAACCTTTTTTACAGCTCTGTCATTATGTCCTTCCTGTTCATCATATTATAGATTCTTTGTAATGTATTTGTAATGTATAATTACAAACATACATAAACACACACACACACACACACACACACACACACACACACACACACACACACACACACACACACACACACACACACACACACAACCACAACTTCAGGTTACCTGTTTCTGTGTATACAATAGACCTCAGATGTTTGCCTGTGATTAAACAAATGAAAAAAATCATAAATAATGAAGCAGAAATGCATTTCGGCTCACTACTTTCAGAAACATACATTATAACCCATTGGAATCCCCTTTTGCCACCTAAATGTCTTAGCTCAATAATCACAAAGACTCAAAGTCAGGAATAGATTTTAAGTAGTAGCATTGAATTGCATAATTAAAATAACAAGCTTTGCATTAAAAAGCATTCTCCGAAAGATACACAATCAAACACAAGCACTTTATAAATACATTTCAACTGATGTCTGTCAGTATTTATTTACTGAAATCCATAACAGTTTAAGAAAAAACAGATGTTTTACTAGGAGCAGACCATTGTAAAATATTTCAAAACTTCTTTGTTCGGGAATTCTGGACAAAACCAAAACGAATGAAGGAAAATGGCTCCAAAAAGGGAACACTTTTAAATATTATTTTTTAAACTATTTATTAACCAGGTAATCCTATTGGACAAAGTGTCTTTTTTCCATTGTGATCTGGGAACACTGAATGGGTAAGGGACTTGCTCAAAGTCTACACAGTAGGCAGAGTAGAGCTTTCCTAGATGCTTTGTGCACTGTAAGCATGCTGAAAACATGCCAAGCAGTGAGTATGCATTGCTGCAGTATAACATCTTGTGTCTTCCTTCTCCCATGATGCAATCTTCATTGTCCTACAGTCTGTCTCTAGTCTGTATCCAGCCAAGTTCAGGGAGACTAGCACATTTTTTTTAGCATGCACAGCATGCATTTCTCTTCACAGCCAGCTTCATCAGGACCCTAGAAATTAATTGAGCCCAGTTTATCCCTTTATGTTTCTCCATAAAAAAGTAATACAATTCATATGCCTTCCAAACAACCTTAATTTCAGCAAAAATATCTCTGTATAATTAGTATCTGCATGCGTTGTTTGAAAAAAATGTTTGCACTCAAAGTAGCAAGTCACTATAAATGAGACACATGCTGATAAAAGTATAGAAACAGTGCACAAAAAACAAGCAAAATGAGCTGCAGGGGCTCTAAACTACATATAGTATAGCTTAAATGCATTATTTAGTTTTGTTAACCATGACCTAGGCACGATTGCAGGAAACGATAATCTATCAGAAAGTGTTTTAAACTAATGACATTAATCATGTACAATGGTAATGTTTTAAACACCAAAAAGTTCACCAGGGCACCACAAATCACTAAATAAAACCACCAGGTACCACCAATATGGATCGGAGACCAAACACAGAAGTGACAATTTATGATTTTAATTAATTCACAGATAAAACCATACATAGATGCCTCCTATTAAATTCCAAAGTACACTTTCATTTCAAGTTACTTCATCAGATGCGGACTGAATACTAAGCAATTATATTTATACCTCCTCTGCACTAAAATATTAACTAATTAACCAATGAAATTGGAAAGAAACTCAATTAATACAATGAATATAAAAAAACTACAATATGATTCACTATATAAAAACATTTTAAGATATCAATGAATACATATTTAATGATATCTTAAAATGTTTTTATATAGTGTATTGTCTCAAATTCCCCGAGTGATGTGAACATCCTCCAAGAGCGCATTATCAGAACTAATGACTAGTGATAGAAGCATGGCCCCAAACTGAATTTCCAAGAAATGCATATTATCCCTTTTGTGGAAAATGGTGCCCCTATAATTATCACAGTGATAACAATGTACTAAGCATGCAATCAGTCGTGAGGGACTTGGATACCCAGGTTGACAGTAACCTGACTTTTGACCATGTTGCCTCTGTTCTATGGAAGGCTTTCTACATGGTGCACCTCATAAATAAGGGCATTTCATCCAAGAAAAAGGAAATCATACATCTATGTACTTCCCACTTATCAGACCCAGTATTGAGTTCAATGCCCCCTTCGGCATGTACTTTGTCAAACACATGCAGCAGCTGGAGAGACCATATAGGTTCCTGACCAGGCAAATCCAGTGTCTCAAACACCTAACCTATACAGCTAGGCTAAAAGCCCTGTCCATCTACTGAGTCTCCTGCAGACTGCTCAGAGTGACCTGTGTCTGGCATAGAAGGCTATCTCAGACCCAGCCTTGATGGAGTTGCTGCATATCTGTAAGTCAAACTCCACTTGTGCAACACACATACAAGACCTCAACCTGGTCTGTGACATTAATAGAACTTGTTGGCGGGATAGATGTTTTTCCCAAAGACTCCCCCATCTGTGGAATAGACTCCCTCTCCATGTCAAGCAGAGTAACTCACTAGCTCTCTTTAAGGGGAACCTAGATGACTGGATGGGAAACAGAAAATACACCCCTGGGATCCCACGTGTGTCCCTGCTGGAGAGAGGAAACAGGTGCTGACTTTGTGGAAACATGGGCAAAATTTTTGGCTAGGCTGATAAGGGCCTCTGGGCCAATAGCCTAGTAACATCCTATGTGCCTATGAACACAGTCACAAACCAGTATTTACTTGTTCCTCCTTGAGTAAAAAAAAAATCACTTGGGAGAATGAGTCTCTGACTTGCTCTGCCTTGTTAATTAGGAGACACAGACATTTTAGGCAGAGAACACATGGCTAATTAGCATTAGCTACACCCCAAGAGTGCCACATTAAAATGCAAACTCACCAACAAATCTGCTCTCCAAGCTGAGGCATCCAAGAGTAGAAGACCTTAGTGGTAGACTGCTCTCTGAATCAAAAAGGCTTACCATGATGGAGAAACCTACTGAGAAAAGGCTTCCTGATCATAAAGGCCTTTCTAAATCCCAGGTTGATACATTACTCCTTGAAGTCACACCACTTATAAGCTTCTAACTCATTTTCTTAATCCTGCCTTTAAATTGCCAAATCATCCTGGTCATGCCTCTCAACTGTATAGATTTTTCGCATAATGTCCTGCTTTTTGCTTCATATTTTTGGTTCATTTTTCATAAAATTGTGGTTTTCTGGCAAATTAGTAGCAAATCATTAAAGACTGAAGTTAGAAAATAATGACAGACATTTGAGATTCAGACTTTATACCCGTCATAAAATTCATGTTAATGCAAAAGCTATTGTTTTATCAACTTTTTAAGTTTGTAAGTGAAACATTTAAGAATTGTCCCTATTTTGGGGTTTTTGTCCAACTTTTATTTATGGCTTTGTCCAGATTTCTTTCTCTAAGAGGTTCAGAGGTATGATCCTGGTACAGTCTGACATCTCTTTTCAAAGTTGTTACAACAGCTAAAAATCCACAGCAGTCCAAAGGAGAATAAACACTATTAGCCAGCAGTTGCAGCACGACCAAGCGATAATTAAGTAAAAATTGATTTTATATATTCTTTATTGCTATAAACTGCAACACAGAACAGCCTTCTATAACCACCAGTTAAGCATATCACAACTCCAGTTAATGGTGCCCAGTTCAAGCATAGAACTTGCCACCACAGAATACGACTAGATTGTATAATGTATGTGTACTGTCTTATAATGTACAAAGCAGAATGTCACAGCTAAGAAACAGACAGCAAACAATTATGGTATTTTAAAGACTGCATGTTATCTGTTGTTATAAAGTGTAATAGAAAATGCCTCAGATGCATTTATAACTCCCCTCTATACCAAGCTCATGTTGAGAAGTGCAGTCTGAGTGTTTCAAGAATGTGCTTATATTTACAGAATGCTACTAACATGATAATGTGTGTCCTGTGTGAAAACATGCAATGCAGAGTTTCACAGCTGTAGACAGATAAGCACTCATCATCACATGGCATTTACAGTTAGTATTCTAGGGTACCGCACTAGAGACCACTGGGTTACACTACCTAATATACACTGACTGCGCAAGCTGCTTTCAGTAGTGCTGCTGCATTATAAATACTTGGTTTATAGTTACTGTGCTTAGAACTGCTCCATTAGTACATGTGAAGCTACTGGTCTACATTCACTTCATGTGGAGTGTCTGGGTCAGACTATGAGTTGCACTTTACTTCTTAGGCAGAGATTAAAATAACATATTATTTCAATTAGTAGTTGCATTTGTCTCCATTTTTACAATTGTTGTTGTCCACTGCTTGCACTAATCTTTCTGCTGCTATGGAAACTGAAGCTATTGCTCTCAATAATTGCATTTAGAACTATATTTGTGCCAATTGTTACTGGATACTTTAATGTTTCTACATACTGTTACTTTTGCCTTTTTTCTGCATTTCTGAATATAATCACTATTACTGTGTTCACTATCTACAGTAATCCCAGTTCATATTCTTCTGTCCTTCTAGCCACATTTTCTAGTCAAGTGTATTATACGCTTCTGTTTTGTACCAAAGAGAGATTATTAAGCAATCATATTTTTCACATGTGGCCATTATGAAATTAAAGTTTGCCCCGTCCATAGCTAACCTGATAACCTTAGGTACTCTCAGGCAGTGCTAAAACTGCCTTCAGCTTACTGCAACCTGTTTCTTGCTACTTTACAATAATAAAATATGTGATAGGTATTAGTATTTATTTTATTGGGGGCCAACCCCTGAGTCAAAAACACTGTTGGTAACCACATTACACACACACACACACACACACACACACACACACACACACACACACACACACACACACACACACACACACACACACACCACCTCTACTATACCAATTTACATTGAGGATGCTAAGGGAATACTTTCTAAGTTTCCCAGACTAAGGACTAAGAAACATCAGCCATTATTTCAAACAGCATCAACCCCACCTTCATGTTATATGTCCATAAACTAACATACATACTTGTTAAGAGTCTCAAGGGTGCAAACTGCAAAGCCATACGGCCCACTGAGACTGCATCCATCAAAATTAATGTTTTAGTAATAGGTGACTCTAACTGTCGGACATACAGACATAGCCCTTATCAGTCTGGAAAATAATGTAATTAAGTGATGGCTGTCTTTTTAGAGTCACAATCCTAGGAATTACTATTATGACCTGTAATAGCCATATTAGCATGAACAAGCACAGATGCTTGACCCAGAAGGACATTTAGAAGGATATGCTTGATTCTTTTATGCATGTTTCTGAGACAGAAAAAAGATATTAGTCTAGAGTGGTGTTTTCTCATTGTTGAGAATCAATACAAAGAAACATAATTGCCCATGTAGCTGATGTTATGTTATTCAAGGGAGCTGTTATATGCCAGGATGAAAATTAATGTCTGACAAACCTTCTTAATTTGTCAAGGATGGCATGCACCTCCCTTACCATGGCTTTATCATGCTTTAATGCCCCAGTAGTGCCTTTTAGGCAAAATCCATCTTCTGGACAATCCTACCTAGAAATGAATATTCAAAACAGATTATGATAGCTCTACTCAGTTCAAGGAGTCTTAACAAAAACTGCCCAAATCTGAGGCTCTCCTGCAATTTGAACACATTCATATATGTGTAGTTACAGACAAATGGTTTCAGAACACTGAAAGCACTCCCCCTATTGCTAGATGTAGCATCTGTTATATCATCATAGGTTCGTAGGTGTATATGAGGTTAATGACTGAAGGCAAACTGGCCTATCTGTACCTCTTACTTAACCTCTTTAATCTAAGCATCTCCATTGGTTACATAAATGAAACCTAGGAAAATGACCTTGTAATTCCATTAGACAGGGGTAACCTGACCATGGACCCTGGTAGCTCTAGATTCTTTTGTCTCTCTAGCCTCATATGTAAAGATACAGAATATAATATGCTCAATATATTAATCTGTATATTGAAAATGCCTTAACACTGTTCACTCATCAATTGTCAAGAACTGATTGGTCAAGAATATGTCTTGTTTTCTTTACCTCATGAATCTCTATTCAGAAAAATCATTGAAGCAGCGGATAGCAGTTATGTAATGCAAACAGCATAGTTGGACCTGGCCAAGCATTTTCACACTATCCCCCTTACAAGTGCTACTGGGAACCATGTAAATCTGAATATACAGCCATATGTTGATAACTAAGTAGTTATCTGCAGAAAAGAGAAAACAAGTGGATACAGTAGCAAGTGCCACTTCAGAAACCAAAACAGTTACCACTGGTTTACCTTGGGCCTCAGTGTCAGACCTTATCCTCTAATTCTTTGAGCCAGCACTCCTAGCCTATGGTTATCTATTTCTTGGATGACTATAAATTAGGTGTTGTTATTCATTTCTCCATTGACTTAGAATTGTTCCAACAATTGTTAGATTATGCTAACAACTGATGCATGTACAATGATGCCAAACTAAATGGGAAAAAAGTAGTAGTATTAATTTTGGCAAACAAATCATTTCCACATTATGCTGTATAGGTGACACATCTCCTCCATTCAGGTGCTCTTGTATGGGATCTATTAACTGTTATGAACAATTCCTTATATTTTAACAAAGAATCCTTCAACCTGGCTAAAGTAATTTCTAAAGTCATCTCATATAAATCTGCAGAGGTCTTAATTAGCCTTTAACACATATTAAAACCATTATTAAATATAATGCCCATTTTGGGATGAATTTCTCAAAATATATCACTTATCTTGAACCCTCTGAAAAAATAGAGTCAAGACCTTTCGTTATCCAGACAGATTTGCAACCCACTCCTTGTAATCATTCTCTAATAAATTCCTCCAAGACTCCTCTCTGGTGATCTATCCCAAAACGTTTGAGCAATGAATGATATTAATGTCCTTCACCAGTATTTTCTTTGCAGAACTAATGATTCCACAAAAATCTAGTGAAAAGATCTAACACCTCATTGGCAGATAAGTAAGACACACACTGAAATTATAGAATCGTATCCCACCATATCCACTCCACCACTTCTGGGACAAGCCACCACTACATGGCATGGAGAGTCACACCTTTGCCACCTTCAAGGCACAATAATAAGATGGACAGTTTACAATCTCCTCACCCTGGCTATTATTCTATTATTCTGTTTCTCTTCTTAAGGCTAAAGGAATCTTTTTAGTGTTTTTTTTGGCAATCGTCTGTAGACTGATTAGCTACTCTTGACCTATGAATAATTGAATAATGATAAATGTCACTTTCTGTAATTAATTTACAATAACATACATACACATAGCCTCACAGACACAATATTTATATGGACTCATGCAGATCTTCAGTTAAATACATGTATTTGAGACCATCATATCTCTGCAGTCCTTCAGAAAGTCTTCTATCTAAATCATTTCATTCTCAAAGTAATCTCTGAAGCCAACGACAACTTATGCCCACTTTGCTCATTTCTCATCAGGGTCAGGCACATTATTGAATATAATGCCCTTTTTGGTGTGCGTGTTCTAAAAGTTATCACTCAGCATGAGAAACTTCAATGATTCCTACCAGAAAAGATAAATTGCCTCAAAATACTTAATTATCTATGCAGACTGGCAGCCCTGTCTCTGTTCTTGGTCTTGTGTAAGGTCCTCCATTGTGATGTGTGTCTATTCTTTCAAGCCACAAAAGAAGCAACCCTCTATGATTTCCATTTCCTTTGCAGGGCAAATAGTTACTTAAATACTTAGTCAAAGAAGCTAAACATTCATCAACAGATAAGACACATTGTCATGATAAATTTATATCCTAATGAATCTCCCATCTTTGGAGTAAATTTCACCTACAAGCCAGGTAGAGTAGCACATTTGCTACCTTCAAGGTAAACTTAGATAACTGAATGGGCAGCTTCAGATCCTCACTTGGACTATCTCATGTTGTATTGGAAGAAACTTCTGAATATGACATACTGGCTACATTTGTAATGGTCTGTGGATTGATTTCCTATAATTTACCTGTGACCTTACATTCACTGTTATCAAGACATTGATAAAAGTATAATAGTTGAAACATACTGCACAGAAAATAGAGACAGAAAATTAAAATAATTTAAAAAAATCTGACAATCTAAAATATCCTTTAAAAAATGAAATAGACAATACAAAACCTCAACAATACAAATACAGAGGGTATATTCTAACAACAATAATTCTGTCTGGGCCTGGTATTATTGGGAAATCATAGACTGCTTAGGTTTACTTTGAGGCCCAACAAACGTATATAGACATTGCCACTTATATATATATATATATATATATATATATATATATATATATATATATTCATTAGGTGTTCTTGCTGAAGGCTTATCTCAACTGAATTTAAGATTATTTAATTTTCAATATCATTGCTATTAAATATTAAATAGTTATAGTGATCTGTGTAAATCTACAAAAGCCTCACAGTCACTGAAGAATAGATAACAAATTATAAGAAAATATTAGGAATCTATTTTAAATAATAACAATTTTTTTTTAGTATACAATATTGTCTCCTCTTCTATCATCAAATTATCACAGTCAGATGTTATGGTTGTTAGATGCTTTAAAACAGTCAAAAGAATCACAAGCTAAAAAAAAGCTGAAATTGTATACTATTACAAATGGTAAACACTTATAGAATATTCATTTTGTTATGTTACACTCTAGTATGAGGTTGGAAGTTTAAGTCAATAGGTTCTCCTCCTAAGTTATATTACTGATGACTGATTCAGAATTACATAAGAATACTAAATGTCGGTAGAAGGGTGACTCAGCACTTGGGGTATGTGGATTTCAAGCTCATATGAATCCTTGGCTAAGTCATGCAGATGACAGACATAATGTTGATAATGTAACATTTTGAGAAACTACTGAACTCCCCTGCATCTCAAATTATTGTTTGTATATTTACAGGTTGTTTGCTAAGGTTGATTTAAATATAAAAATTTTGAAAGTGGTTTCGTATAAACTGATGGGTGTAAACAGTAATATTTTTTGACATGTAGCCTAAATGCCTGCAAAACAGGTAGTGGTGCTGCGATAGCATTGTCACCTCACAGCAAGACGTTGTTTCATTCGATTCTCAGTTAGAGCGTCTTCTGTGTGGAGGCATGCATGAATGGGCATGCCTTCGTTGAAGGTTGTGCGTCAGGGCTGGTAACTCGGCACGTAAAAATCCACTATCAAACATTAGCAGACCGGAGTTCCACTGTGGCGACCTCTAACTGGGATAAGCCAAAGACACAACAACTACAGGTGAATAAGTAAGGAGGTACTTGAAAGCAGAGTGAGTGCACATCAGAATTCCATGCATGCACACTGAATACATTAGCAGGGCACATTTGTTCAACACCATTTAGGTCATATACAGGCAACCAGCAGAAAAAGTGGAAGGGATGCATAAGGTTCCTTAAGCTGGCACTTAGTAACATTAAGACCTAAACAGTGTAGTGGGAGGGCACACTAAATAACAATTCTTTGCACTCATGTCAGCAGCATATAGGAAGTCCAGTTCCCAAATCTAGAAGGCTTTTCTAGAGGTAGCTAGCATTCTACAGGGTAAGAAGGGGAGCTTCTAATTGTATATGCTGTTTAAGTCATATTTTATTTGTGTATGGAAGTGGATGGTAATAAACATACAGCTCTGAATCTGCCACGGGTAATGAAAACTGTTACATTCATATTAACAATCATAAATAAATTAGATATGAAACTGTACTAAAACAGACATAGCATTTCATGAACAGGTAATGAGTTCTGTTGAGAAGACATATACATCAAAACTGGTAATGTTCATACTAATGTAACATGTACTTTACATCAGTATCACTTATATGCACATTGCCAAACATAAGATTGCAATTATGATTTACAAAATGAGAAGCAGAGTGCTTAGAATGCAGCTTAGAAAACAATCCAGTCATCTCAAAAGTAACACAGCATTTCAAAGTTACTGCATTCCTCCTAGAAGTCTTTTCCGTACTTCAGATTCATATAAGTGGGTGGAATTTAAATCAATATTGTGTTTGCCATCTCATTGTTAGCTTTATAAAAGTTTTATTGTATCAAGTGCAATACATCTTACTCTGCAAACAGAAATTAATTTACCATGGCCGGAGGGATTCTTATTCAACTCTCATATAGTTGAAGCAGATGATCACAAGGGAACAGATAAAAAGATACAGACGGTACTAATTGTTTTTCAGGAGACTCTGTCTGGTCCCCAACCTGAAGGCTAAAATATTACTATCCATGAGACTTCATTGTCTTAATAATATTAAAACACTATCAACAATTATAATCTGAAACAAGAACTAATAAAGGCAATAGGCTTTTTTGTTTAAATATCAGTAATGACTAAATGTTGATGGCATTTCATTTAAAAACATTTTTCTTGATACCAGATTTAGAATTACAATTTCATATGTTATTAAATCAGGTCTAGTATTACTCTTTTGCATAAGTTTGTAGGCACCTGTGATTATGACTTTATTGCTATTAACCTAATGATATTCCCCAGCTGGAATGAAGCCAACAGGCTTTCATGCTTTGTTGATTTCAGAGTTATATTGCTGCATATATTGAAATTTGAAGCTACCTTTGGAGATATTTACAGCTGCTCTGTGCATTTATTCTTTGAGATTGTTATTCCTTTTTGGTATGTGTGAGCATATGAACTATTTCTAATTTTTTTCCACATCAGGAACATGCAGTAACAATGCAAATGAATGCAGCCATTTAAAATTGCTTTCATACTTTGTAATATTATTTGCAATTTGTGTCAGACCTCCTCAAAAAGTGATTGATGTCTGCTATACAAAATATACTGGATTTACATATTCTGCTTATGAAGTCCCTAGATGCAGATTATAGTACAGAACAGTCACTCAGTCATGTGTTTGAAATTTTAGCAGTAGTAAGTAGTTAGCAAAATGTTTTTACTGTGACAGCTTTCTAAAATATACCAGCAATACAACAAGTTGAATAAATATGACCCTATAGCCTAAATGTAATTAACCTTTCAGGCATTTCTTTAAACTTATCTGATTTTTATTAATACAGTTTTCATTTTTCCTTCAATCTGGTTTAATGTTTTTGTTCCAACTTAAAGAAAGATAAAATACCATATATGTTGAATATTTTTTTTTCTGATAAAGTATTTCTCCTTATAAAATAATCTCGGTAAACTGCCAGGTAAAGGTGATCTGTGACCATTTGTTGATTCTTTCTTCAGAGTTTGCATACTTTAGAGTCTTTCCTACCTTCTGGTTTTGTGTGGGGGTAGTTTGTTTTCCTTTGAATTGCATTTTTTTCATGCAGTGTTAAAAAAAGTTCATGATTCTGGTCAATTAGCAAACATCTGCATTGCATTCTTTGACTGCAAAGGGATTAATGCTATCTAAACTGTGAGGGGAAAAGAGAAGAACATCTTTTATGTAAGTTAAGCAGAACAAGGTAAAGTTTATTCTGTCTGATCTTCCGAGAAAGCTGCTGTGCATCTTTTATTTTGCATATAGATTTTAGCAAACTAAGTGAACTCCCTTTCAATATTACGCACACACACACACACACACTCACACAAACACACACACACACACACACACACACACACACACACACACACACACACACACACACACACACACACACAAACACACACACACACACACACACACATACACACACACACAGTAATTCCCACAAGTTTAACAAATTATTTTTAAGACAAGACAAGACTACTGATTGCAGATGAACCAGCAAACTGTAGCTCATAGGTCTAGGGCAACTATTCTGCTGTTGGTGTAAAGACTACTAGGATACTGATTCCCTGGTGTGGGGATTAGAGATGCCCTGACTCCATGGTGTCAGGAGTAGAGGGACACTGATTTCCTGGTGTGAGGAGTAGAGGAACACTGATTCCTTGGTGTGAGGAGTAGAAGGACACCAATTACCTGGTATAAGGAGTAGTTGACACTGATTGCTTGGTGTGAGGAGTAGATGGACATAGATTCCCTGGTGTAAGGAATAGGGGGACACTGATTCCTTGATGTGAGGAGTAGAGGGACATCAATTCCTGGTGTGAGCGTTAGCGAGACACCAATTCCCTGGTGTGAGGAGTAGAAAGATACTGATTCCCTGGTGTGGTGAGTAGAATGGCACTAATTCCCTGCTGTGAGTAGTAGAGGGACACTGATTACCTAGTGTAATGAGTAGAAGGACATTGATTTCCTGGTGTAAGGAGTAAAGGGACACTGATTCGCTAATGTGAGGAATAGAGAGACACTGATTACCTGGTGTGAGGAGTAGAGGGACACTGAATCCCTGATTTGAGGAGTATAGGGACACTGATTTCCTAGTGTAAGGAGTAAAGGGATAGTGATTATCTGGTGTGAGGAGTAGAGGGACACTGATTCCCTGATGTGAGGAGTAGAGGGACACTGATTCCCTGATGTGAGGAGTAGAGGGACACTGATTTCCTAGTGTAAGGAGTGAAAGGATAGTGATTACCTGGTGTGAGGAGTAGAGGGTCACTGATTCCCTAATGTGAGGAGTAGAGGAACACTGATTTCCTGATGTGAGGAGTAGAGGGACACTGATTCCCTGATGTGAGGAGTAGAGGGACACTTCTTCCCTGGTGTAATGAGTAGAAGAGCATGATTCCCTGGTGACAGGAGTAGAGAGACCCTGTTTCCCTGGTGTGAGAAGTAGAGGGACACCAAATCCCTGATGTAAGGAGCTGAAATATATTGCTTCCCTGGTGTGAGGAATAGACAGAAACTGATTCCCTGGTGTGAGGAATAGAGGGACACTGATTCCTTGGTGTAAGGAATAGAAAGATGCTGATTCCCTAGTGTAAGGAGTAAAGGGACCCTGATTCCCTGGTGTGAGGAGTAGAGAGACACTGATTCCCTGGTGTGAGAAGTAGATGGACACTGATTTCCTGGTGTAAGGAATAGAAGGACACTGATTCCCTGGTGTAAGGAGTAGAAGGATACTGATTCCCTGGTGTGAGGAGTAGAGGGACACTGATTCCCTGGTGTGAGGAGTAGAGGGGCAATGGACCTTGGTGTAAGAAGTAGAGCCTTGCAGAAGACCCATTGTCCTCAACTACCCAGGGACTTTTACATACCTCTTTTGACATCTACTCCCACACCTCCATCTTTTACAAATCACCAAAAATGCAAGCCTACTCCTCTAAAGTCTGATAAGCTTGTACAGAATCAATAGCCTCTCATTATGTGTGACTGCACAGTTAGTCACACTGACACTGGACCAAACAGAAGGGACAAGGAGTGGACTCTGGTGCTAGGACTGCAAATGCAAACAGGGGCTGCAGAACCCAACACTATCTGAAATGTAAGTATGCAGCTGTGATTGCCCATATGGAGGTGAATAATCTTAGACACTGCCCTGTAGACGATGCTGAAAGACACTATTCTACTGTTCTTCTATTCTATTGCCAGGCAGTATTCAACCATCACTGAGAATGATGTCTGAGTTCAAAGATAAAATAATTGGCTTAAACATTCAGATATTTAACTAGAGGTCATTCCAGGGCATTTAGCATGTGAGAAGGTGGATAACAGACCCTCCCCCTTTTCCAAGGAATGGTAACACCTTTATTTTCATGACATTTGCTACTTGCTAAAGGTTTTGCTGCTCCTAATACCCTTTCTCGACAATACCCAACTCATGTAAATACTTGCTTTTCAAATTTTAATCTGAGAAGCATCATTGTAGCCCTGATGAAAGTTAGAAGCTTGAAGAGCATAACATCTGAGCTTAAGAATTTCCACTACCTTGCAGAAATACATAACATGCATATTTCTGTATTTATAGAAACTTAGCTTCAAGCTAAACATGGCACTCCGTCCTTGCCAGGGTGCAGGCAGCTGTGGAAGACATGCCTACGTTTGTCATGGAGCCAATTCTTCCATGATAAATCATGCACACTATAATAATGGAACTTGTGAAGTTGAATGAAATCCTCAGTTAGACTGCTTTTCATGCAACACCTCAGGTAGGTCTCCTTTCATGTCCTCCTCTGAGCACCCAGATTATATAAATCAGACTGGAAAGCTCTCCATCAAAATAACAATGCTTATTATGTGAGACTTTTCCCACTATACTATAAAATAGCAGACTTTTACAACTCCCAACAAGCAAACAAATATGCTAAATGATTTCTCAGTTTTAGTAACATTAATTTTCCTTGTCCAAACTGTTCCCCTTCCAAACAGGAGTGATAATATTCTTACCCATAATCTTATCCTTAATAATGTCTTACTTTCTTAGAATATTTGACTAACAGTAACTTCCCCATTAAAATACACTTTAACCCCCCAAAAAACACAATATTTTGTAATTATTTCAAAAGAAGCCTCATTTTATTTACAAACATTCTTGTCAACCATAAATAGTGCTGTTCTAAGCCAGTGCCATGATGCAGATGGATAAAGTCCTAACTATGCCCCAGGCAACTTAGGTGCTATTAGTGGTGTCTGAGAAGCTGGTAGGGGAGGATGGGAAGGCTCATCATGATGAACTGGGGAAGGTTCATGTCACACAATGGGGTCTGAGTCAGAGGCCAGCATACATCCTGAAGTGTGGGTGTGGGAGCTTGCCAACATCAGTGGAAGTAAGGAACACATCAGTGCTGTCCCCCCACTGCACATTCTGCACTTAGGACACTATGTGCAGGGAGTGGGCACCTAGGTAAAAATACTCCAGGTAGAAGTGTGACACGGATTCAGTATGACCTAATCTCCCTGGCCCTAACCTTTGTCAGGGAGGCTGGCAGACCCAAAAATGAAGAAAGGCACTGAAAACTGTTGATGGTCAGCTGCAAGAATAGAAAATAGAAGGTAAAAAGAAATGCTGCAGTTCTTTCAAATAAGCCAGTACCTAATGCTACTGCATAGTCCTCTGATCGCCATTCCCTTACAAGCTTCACAATAAAAAGAAAAGACTTTGGGCTATCTGTAACATATCGACATTTTCCCAATATAACAATGGATTTAAAAGTAAAACTCTCATGCACACCCTCAAGTAGTTCATGCTCAGCTATGACTTCAGGGTCACTATTAACTCTAAAGATCACCACAAGGCCTTTTTCAGTTAAAAAATATAAAGCTAACAAATGATGCAGATTACCACATCAAACATATTGCCAATTCATTCTCCTGATCTTATCCCAAAGTTATTGCACTCATTTTCACAGACAAATTCAATACTGATTTCACCCCCCATACCCAGGCAGATGTCAACCTCTGCCACCAGTCATTTCGTCACACCCCAGATCACCTTAGGCCATGTTATAGCTATCCTATCTTGATGAGACCTGATGATATCCCCAGATGTCTGCCACTGAGTGCCAAACACCATTTAGCCAACCCCTCTTAAATTTCTTCTAGGGCTATCAGTGGATTATGCCCTTGAAATGTGGAGAACAGCCATGGCTTTGCCATTGTACAAAGGTGTTCCACAACAAACCACCAAAATCACAGACTATAGATCTATTAGTCTTGTAAGTCTTGACTGTAAAGTTATGGAGGTGGAATTGTTGAGCTGATGAGAAATGACATACCTGAACTATAAAATCCTTGGACCAGAACCATTTTAGATTTGTATAAGGCCAGTTGTGCCTACTAGGCCTAGTTAATTCATTTGAAAGAATCAATAAAGTCCTGAATGAGGACCAGGCAGTTAGATATTTACCATAATGTCGAATTTAGAAATGCTCAACATTCAAAACATTGACTGTACACTTCAAATGTCTGGAACATCAAAAACAAATCATAAAACATTTTTTGCAGGGAAGCTTCACTTGAAATCCCTATATGGGGAACACACCCCCTCACCCATTCTAATTATATATGCCAAGTTTGAGATCGCAGTCTAGCAGGAATAGGAAAAAAACCCATTTCCCAACACACTGCGATCTCTAATAAACAGCTACTGTCACTCAATTTTGTCTGGTCAATGTTTTAAGTGCTGATTATTTCTGCAATCAACATTCTAAAGATGAATCCACACATATTATCTTTACTGCGTATCTTGACCTTGCCAAAGTCTTTGACATCATCACACATGTTGGTATCATAGATTCCCTCGCCAAATTTAAAATAATCCCATATAAATACCACTCAATAGCCAACTGGTTCTTCAAAAGAAACTACATCGTTAAGGTAAGGGAATCTCTTCTAGCCAGAGGAGTGTCATTAGTGGGTTTCCACAAGACTCTATGATGTGTCTCCTGTTGTTTGCTGTTACTTCTCAGAAGTGAAAGCAAAAGTCAAGGGACTGTGGAAAACTTTGTTGATGTCTGCAAACTGGCTACAGTTGTTAAATCTCCTTTGGACACTGAGATAATCCAGCAGGGCCTGGCTAAGACCAATGTCTCGTGTGTTACATTTGGGAAAAATATCTCTCCTGCCTCTTAACAAACAGCTCTCTCAAAACAGATACAATTGTTCAGAGTTTGAGTACCCATGTTAACAACATTTTTTGATCATTTAATTTTGGTTAGGATGTCCATCTAATTTCCCGAGATGATCTTTGGGAGTACCTTGTTTAGGTGCCATCCAGTCTTGGTTTTTGTATTCACTTTCATTATTAGGACTATCCATGAATAAAAAGTACCTCATTAAAAAAAAAAAAAAAAAAAACACCATGATTAACTTGAAAGATCTGAAATGTTTTTCACCAGGAAAATTTCTGGACAATAAAAGCTAAACTTCAATAAAGAAAAAGCCCAGTACCATAACTCTACCTGGTGTACACATCTGTGGACAGTCTTGGTTTAGCCTTTTGAGCACTGAAAGCCCTTCCATTTCCTGACCTCCACCACCTTTGCAGAAGCAAAGCTCGAACACTTGTGTCAAAGACCTGAAATTCTGCCGGCATGGTAATGATAATGACATATTCATAAACTAGAACATTCCCTGTCTTTCACTTAAACTCTTTCTACATTTTAAACAACATAACATCCTACAACTTTCAAAACAAGACCTGATAGCAGCATCGGAGACTGTAAATTCATGCCTAGGACATATTCTTCTTACTAGGAGTAACTAATATACTCTCATTTCTAAGGGTCTCACTACATAGCTCATCGGTAGTCCTCCAGAAATAAATTTAGTATAAATCTATGCACCGGTTTATCTTCATAGTTTTTCTGCCCTCTTTCTTGTGAAGTTCTTTTAAGTTTCTCTAGCTCATTACAATGTTCTTTATGCGTTTCATCTTTGTAATTATATATATATATATATATATATATATATATATATATATATATATATATGAAACATGTATTAAAGTTGTTCTTTTATCATTAGGAAGACAAATTCCAATCTCTGTTTTTTCTTAGAGTGTTAGCTACAGTGTAATATACTCAATTATAGAATAAAAGGCCCGTACTATTCAAAAACAAGCACACTGCTTGTACATCCCTATCCTTGTGCCCCTTGTAAATAGAGCATATACTAACAGAAAGAGTTCTGTCCACTGAAGTATCGTTGAATATCCAGGCTATCTATTGACATATACTGGATAACAGCTTTGCAGACTTGTTATATGAGGCTCAGACCAAAATATTACAGAAAGCAGGGATGCGCTGCAAAAATTGTACACAGTTAAAAGGAATGGCTACCAGTACTAAGACCAATGGCTCTGCTGTCAACCATACCTTTCACTGTGTACAGTTTTACAAAATATCCCTAATTTTACTCATATCTTTGCACTGTCCCTCAGAATTTATTTAGTGTCATACATATGAGCTTCAAATAAAACAAACAAAAAAAAAATGGAAAAGAAAGGGAGAGAAACAAGCAGCAACTTTAATGTCATTTCCTTTGCCGCTTCTGTACAGTGCTCTGATGCACTGTGCAAACATGGGGATACAAATCCCATATGCATGCGCAGTACATAGACATATAGAAGACCATGCGGAAGAAGACTAAAGTTCTGTTATACAAAGATATTATTTAAGAAAGGTAAGCAATTTTTTCTTAAACAATGCCATTGCATAATTGCAATAAACTACTCCTGGATGTGAGCATCACAGGATTCACCAGCGGTTGGCTGTGTTTAATCACTGAGGATTCACCTTTGTGATCAAACCAGACCAGTCATGGGTAAATCCTGTGATGCCAATGCCCAGTCATGGATTATTGGTAAATTTAGCATCTCCCCCCTCCCTTTTCCACTGTGCTTACACAGACTACAAATCTCAACCCCAGACCAAATGAAGATTACAGCAAGTGTAAATGAACAGCTATCCTTTAGTGCATTTGGTTGCTGATTTTGTTTCTTCTTCTTTCTGTATTGAAACATTCACTCTGATTTCATGTATTCTCCCTTTTTTTATCTATTTTGAATTAATGAACTAATATTTGCAATGTGTATTTGTTTAAAATATGTTTTTTCTGTTATGCTTCCATCTTGACTTAGTAATAGGACATTTACCATAAATGTATTTTTTTTAGGTTTGCCTTATTGACTTGTATTTACAACAGATTGCGTAAGTAATCATAATCTGACATATTTAACCATAAATGTAGTGAAATCTGCTGCAGACAGATGTAATTGTAGTCGAGGAGCAATGAGTAAAACTACAACAAAATTAAATGGAAATACATTGTATAAGCAGATAGACAAAAACAGTTTGCACATTCAACTACAATCCCTCTGACTCTGTTAAAAGACAGAGTAAGTATGCATAGAAAAGCATATTACATTGAGGCAATAAATGTAAATGTGTTTAAATGTTAGGTAATAATGAAAAAATATTTATCTGCAGGAGTAATGAACCATAAATCAAGATAAGACGTAAGCTGATGCAGTGGAAATACAAGTAAACAATACCATACTTGTAAAACAAATTTAACATTTCCCTACATATTTGTCAAACATGGCAAAATGAAAGCTAACAATACATTACTGCTTTTCTGAAAGAAAAATGCTATGTGACACACTAAAAGTAATTTTAAAAAGGTCAGAAGGTCAGTAACTTAACTATATCTTGAAAAACTAGAGGAGCCTGAAAATCTGAGGACAACTCTAAAGTAAATGTCAATATGCAAATGAAGTTTTGCAGCATTTCAAGTATTTTATTTTTCTGTTCACAGGGACTGTTTAATAATGGGCAAAGGTGAGTATCATGTAGAGGAATGAGTCACATTCTACCAACAAATAAGAATATTGTGGAGAAAATGAAAAAAAGACAATGCAGTCATGCAACTTATTTTGCACAGAGGTGTAGCTATCTATTCTTGCACCCACTGCAGTCTCCTGATCTGCCCCCTCCTAGTTTACACCCACAAGTCCATGCTTGGGACTGTTGCTCCCTTTCTCAAACACTCATTTTTCAACTATATTATTTTCCTAGAAAATATTTCAAAATGTTCATTATATTTGCTAGAGTTAAAAGGTATGCAGTTTGCAATTACTAACACATAGAGATAATCGGTTTCTTTATTAAATAAAGAAAACATTTCAGATACTTTAGTATTGCTTTCTTTTGTTGAGAAAGTTGTCAGAAATGATGTACAGTATCATTTATGTTGAATAGGTGAGATGATAATGTCTCAAACTTAAAATACATTTGCAAAGAATGGATTCAGTGAAATGCAGGTATACAGTAGGTAGTGTGACATTAAAAACAATTGTGTGAGAGAAATCACAGTTCACCATAAGAATACAATGTAAAAAAAGTAAAAAATGAAAACGAAGGAATACATATACATTGCATTAGGTCTGGATTACTGTTGTGAAATAATGAAATATGTATCGTAATGATCAGAAGGTGGTATTTGAAAGTTCCAACAAAAATTCCATTCGTAGGCAATTAAATGGACTGAACACTTATCAAACATGGGTTTAACTTCTATACTGACCAATATCATAAGGCCATTCAAAATTCAAAACTCAAAACAGTGACAAAATGAAAAAAATTAACTGGGTGTGCTGAGTAGCACATCAATGTTGTTCTGTTATATGAGAAGAAAGAAGACAGTACTCTGAGAATAATTTTCAAAGCTGAATAGTAGAAATACATAGGGTAGGAAATCCAGAAATGCACTATATGCTGAACTTTGTCAGTAATCTCTTATAATATAGATACTCACCAATGTTTTAAATTGTACCCAAACATCCCCCATATGTATAGTTCTCATATTGCAGAAGGGTACACCATGCCCTCAATCAAGAGTGGAGTATTGATTATGAATATGCCATTGAGGAGAAAGCAATAAATAAATAAATAAATAAACCACAAGGCAATGTTCTGAAAAGTCTGTGCCATCAGAGTACTTAATACTAATAAGAAAATGTCTTGTGACATTTTGATAAACATATGCATTACTTGTTTAATGATTTTGGTTTGTGCCTTAATATTACTCAGGTTGTTCTACATCCCTTATCAAAATTAAGAAATGTAATAGTTATTTCAGTTATAAAACATCAGTCACCTGTTCTTTTCTATTCCCCTTAAATACTTTTTTCAACAAAGTATTTAACTGATTTTTCAAAAACATTGCAATGAAAACTAGACTTCGAAATATGATGGCAGCCAATAATGACAGTTACATATTAGAAACAAAAATGTGTGTAGAGAAAGAAAAAGACATTTCCCTAAACCCAGCCCATTATTTTTCCTAAGGTCTTCTTTCCTATTTTCAACTAAGGAAGAAAAAATATACTGGAATGACACAACATATTTGTGGGAAGAAGCGATTTACATAGAAGCTTGCATTAGCCTCTTAGGAAACGAGCATAAAATTGCATTGAATGTTTAAAAACTCATATAGGCGACCGCTTTGAGAAATGTAGAGAAGGTGGCAGGAGCTGCTGTCAACTGTGAAGAAATAACTGACAATGTTCTTCATTCGATCATTGCTACAGTAGCCTAAGCAACATAGATTATGCCCTTCCAAGGACATAACGGACAGCTTCCAAAGCTTCAGGGCATGCTCTGTACACATGTTAGTTGGTGTTAGGTTTGAGTGCCAAGCCCTTCAGACCATTCCTACCACTGAAGAGAGTGCTGTTCTGCGTCTTCCAAAGATCAATCGTTGGCTAGCGCTGTTCTATTGCTTGGAAGATAAGTTCCCTTTGGGGGAAAACAAATTCTGCTTCATTTTTGTCACAGAAAACGTACTTTTTCTGTTAAACATGCACACACACACACACACACACACACACACACACACACACATATATATATATATATATATATATATATATATATATATATATATATATATATGGCTTCACTTTATAATCTCGAAATACTAGGACAAGACTATAAAGCCGAAAGGCTAAACAAACAGCAATCCACACACATACACCAAAACTCTTAAACCTAACCCTACACTAAACTATACATACACCACTAACTATCCACTTACCTTAACCCAAACCCTAACCCTAAGGTCCGTTACTATCGCACAGTCAACTTACCTGCGCCCTAACCCTGACTCACCTACCCCGCCCTAACCCTCACGTCCACACAATCGCACATTTACCTGACCCGCGCCCTAACCCTAACTCACCTAACCTGCCCTAACCCTCACGTCCACACAATCGCACACTTACCTGAACCCAACCCGTAACTTTCCACCACAGCGCTGAAAATACCGAAGCAATAGAAACAGACAACTGAATTCTTTCCCTAGGAAAAAATTAGGTTTTCCTTTTCTTCGATATTTTCAGTTTGCTGAAAACGGGTCGATATTAGAACACTCAAATTTTTTGTTTATATTTATTGGCATTTGCCTTTGTTTACTTTTAAAAAGGAGCACTACTTTTTTTAATTTTGTGGTACAAAATTATTAAAACGTATTTATTTAAAACAACATTTTCTGTAGTGAAACTGATAATATTTTAATTTCTGGGACAGGGAAAAGTGTTAATGAGCTTTTTCCTGTGTTTTTTTAAGGAAAAAAGTTATTATTTTACAAATATCTGTTTAACTGACTATTGCTGCTTAGTTCCCCTGGGAATATGGCACCTTTTTGACTTAACCATGGAACAACCTACAGGTTCCATGGCTGTGCAAGACTTTACATAAAAATGTTACAGTGGTACCTAGAATCTCTATTATCCCAGTATCAACATCTCTTGATCTTTCAAATTTCAGTTGTAGGATTTGTGAAAAGGGAGATTATGTGTTAAAGACACTGATTCTTTTAGAATTCAGGTGTCATATTCTCCCAGCCTGCTCTAGCATAGTCAAACACAACAGACACCTCAAACTTTATTTGCGGAGCAGTGTCTATGTGGTTAAAAGTGCTGGGTCTTTGAAACAAAAAATGCAAACAAAAAGACATCAACATAAAAGAGATGTTAGCTCTCATAAATATTCTTAGTCTAAACAATTTGTGCTCCCTGAGCCATCTGTTAGTATTTACAGACTAGCTAGGGGGACCACTATTGTACCCTTTGTGCAGACTAGCCATCATAGCCTAGGATACAGCTTTCAGCACAATCTCAATCTACAGCCATCTTACAATCATAACCGACAAAAATCAAATACAGTACCACAGAAATTTAAGCTACTGCAGCAAGATACGGCATTCAACAGGCAAATCTTCTTTAGGGGAACCTTGTTATCAGACACTTGACTTATACCAGCATTATGTGTTTATATGTGTGTGTGTGTATATATATGTATATATATAAATATATATATATATATATATATATATATATATATATATATATATATATATATATATTTACAGAAGTGTGGTATGTTCATAAACATTAATAAAAAATTTAATCTGTATGGAAAGGGAGTGGTGCATTGTTTGAGATGTTGCCATGGGGAGGGGGTTGCCTTTCACTGCCTACACCCTCCTCCCTTCTCCTCTTTGGTGTCCCCTTCTCAGGTCAATAGTAGCAGGACAAAAGTGTATAATCTGTCAGCTGTCATCTCCTGAGCTTACTAGGTCAGTAAAGAACTAACTGGCTACAAAGAATTGATTTACTCAGTGAGGAAGAAATATACACAACCAACGACTATTTGAGTTACTAGTATTTCAATAAGAACAAGAGTGATTATGGGTTGGTGGTATGTAATTGCAGCTGCCAAAAAATAAACAAACTAATAAATAAAATAATACATAGAAAGGTGGAGGCTGGTTAACCATAGGACATTTCTGATGACAGTAATTAATCATGTTTTTTTGTTTTCTTCATAGACCAGAAGATGATAACATATCTTGGAAAAAAAAAAACACTTGGAAACAGGAGTTAATAAAGGCTTGCAACTGAGATTGTTAAAAGATGCATTGTATTTTAAGTATAATTCTTTCTGAAGTCAAGGTTATATGGTCATATTTAATCATGCTAGCTGGAGAAAAGGTTATAAAAAATGCCATAGAAGCAGCCACTGCACCTTGATACATGTAGAGAGAGAACAACAAACAACTTGGGAACACTACCAAAAAGGAAATGGTTTTGAGAATAATATATATATATATATATATATATATATATATATATATATATATATATATATATATATATAGATATATGTGTGTATATGTGTACATATATATATCTATCTATCTATATATATATATATATATATATATATATATATATATATATTAATATACATATACTGAAGCATATGTTTTTTCTCTCAAGTGAAATTTGTACGATCAGGTATAATCCCTAGATCTTTTTGGAGTAAATGCCTGAATTACACTACCATATGGGTAAAAAGAAAGTATGTCTATAAACAGTATAAGGAGTCACCTCATAGGCACAGGATAAAAGCTGCTTAATTTGTACAGTTGTACAATACAACAGGGCATTCTTCAAAAAAGAGATAACAAAGGTGGACAAAGAAAAACTAAAACTAACCTGCCCCATAATGTAAGCAAAGTTGTTATATAGGTTCATAAGTTCATAGGTGTTTGCTAGGCTAAAGAACTCATGGGTCTTTTTAAACCTAGCTAAGCATCCCAAATCTCTAACAAGTTCTAGTACCTCTGAAAAAAGTAAGCAGGGCCTTGGGAGATGAAATATTTACAAGCAGAAGCCATGGAGATGAAACATTTGCAGGCTGCCTGTGTCCATTAGAGACCAAGGATGAATTTCCTGTTCCCCATCCAATATGGCACTGACTCATATTATGATTCTTATGGCAAGGAGGGAGGGCACAGGACAAATTAAAATTAAGCAGAAGAGGTGTATTTGCTAATTTCCACTGTACTAAATTAAAGCAGTATAAAAGAGCGAAGCAGAAATGATAAAACATTTTTCACAAGAAATTAGCTTGAAGATGAGAACACACTGGCTCAACTCAAAGTAAGTGATAAAAATTAGTTCACGAACAAGTAATCAAGTAATCAGTTTGTACTCTTTCATGCATTACAACTACTCATTTGCTATACCAGACTAATCAACTATATTCCATTCCACAGCAGTCCCCTAACATTATTCTAATTAAATTAGAAACCTCCATTTATAATGATTTCAAAATGAACCTTCACAAAATCACTACCACCTAGTATGAGATATGTTTGCCTTATTGCCAAAGCTTACATCCATTACTTGTAATGTATAAGGATTTCTAACTGAACCTAGGGAAAGAAACTTCCACCTATATCAACTTTTCGTTGCCAAAACTAATCAAATGTCATAGGTTTTTGTCAGTGCATCCTTCTTAAAAATATTATACATGCAAGCCTCTGGCTTATCTTACATATATTCTCAAAATGACATTCTCTCAAATGTAATGTAACATATATTTTATTGTAAAGCTGTGACTTCTGTAAATTTTGAACTATGTAACATATATTGTTTATTGTAAAGTTGTGACTTTCTGTATTTTTATACTATATACTAAAGCTTTTCTCCTTGGGTCTCCACTGAAAAAAGGCCACAAGCCCAGCTGGACTAACCTGGTTAACAAACATCAATAAATAAATAAATAAAATAAGTAATATATAATGGAATATATATATATATATATATATATATATATATATATATATATATATGTATGCATGTGTGTGTATATGTGTGTGTATATATATATATATATATATATATATATATATATATATATATATATATATATATATATATTTATATATATATATATATTGGAGCAAGTCTAAAAAATGAATAAGTGATACTCCCAAATGTCAGTGATGCCAATGTCTCTTTGGCTGACACATTTTAGTCGATAAAAGAGATGGTCAAAAGATGTACAAGATGAACAATCCCAGGGAAGGAGAATATGACCCATCCCAGGCACTGTGTAATTTCTGAGTTAGTATATATAATTAGAAGGGGGTTGTGAAGGAGTCTGTGGGCTTGCCACTCTGCAAAAAATAATAGAGTTATTTTACATGGTCTGAGGTTGTGTCTTGGAATATGTGTTTAAGGGTGTCAATATCTTTTTCCCCAAACTTTTGCAGTCAGTGTTTTTAGTGTCTATTTACTTAAGTCTAAATTATTCCGTAAGTCCATATGTATATAGATATGGTTATGGTTCATTTGATCTAACGTTCAGTTGATCTAAAAACAAAAATAGTGGCCCATTTAAACAAATGTCCTTTTGATCTAAACCACAAATGACTAAAACACATCTGGTTAAAAATTCTGTCAGCCTATAAAAGATGGCTGTTGGTTTAGTTTTGGAGCATTGGAACTATAATGCAAATTAGTGTCAGTCATTGTTAGTTCCTAGATAATGCCTACTCTTAAGTTTTAGCTCCATGACTAGATATTTGTGTCAGCAGTATTTTCTATTCTCTGTGGTTATGCAAATGTGGGAACATGTTTAGAATTGGTACAAGTACCCAATGACACAAGTACAAACAGTGTTCAGACTTACAGAAGGGCTCCTGCTTGGATGGGGTGCGCAACAAGGTTTATCTGTGTGACAACTGCTGTTTATATTGGTGATGGACAACATTAGCAAACAGGTCAGATGGGAAAGAGCAACAAAACAGCTGTACGCAGATGATATGACATTACAAAAAGACTCTAAAAAAACTTCAGCAAATGACAGGAGAATGGAATGAAAGATCCATTTCTTGTCTGTCTGGGAAGTCATGGTCGACAAACCTAGTTGCTTTGCCAGAGACAGCTTGCATGTGGCACCACTTGGCTTTCAGCTGCTGGCAAAGGCTCTTGCCTCCCCATAGTGCCTTTTTTTAGAAAGGTCTTGAAAGCAACATTACCAATGTGAAATTAACCAATCATAACAAAGTAAGAGTCATGCTGCTAAATGATAGGTGCTTAAACCAAAAACTGCACTTCCTGGAAGCACTTCTATCATTAGAAGATCTAGATGTCAGTGCAGTCACAGAAACCTGTTTTAAGGTCTCAAAAGTGCCCTGGCCCTGCAAGGTTACAATGCCTTCCACAATTTTAGACCGCAAAATGAATGTGTGAAAACCAAAGGAGGTTGTGTTTCAATCTATACCAGAGATAAATTCACCTTGTGGCTAGTTAAACTGGACAACTCTATGGAGTTACTCCAGGTCCAGGTTATGGTGGGTAAGACCCCTATTCAAGTCCTAGTCAGTTACAGATGCCCCTCCATGAGTCACGATACTCACAAAATCTACTTAATCAAACTGAAGACAATCGAAATTTTACAGAGCACACTGGTTATGGGGGAATTCAATTATCCCACCATTAATTGTTAAACATACTTTAGCCCAAACTCGCTAGCAAAAAAGGTTCTTGACTTTTTTAATTCAAATGACCTGGAGTAAATTGTCCATACCCCAATAAGAGGAACAAACATTCTAGATCTGGTCCTCACCAACATATCAAATAGGTGCACTGCTGCAACTGTTGCACCCTCATTAGTTAAAACTGACCACAAATCAGTCACCTTTGAACTGACACTAACACCAAAACTCACAAAGGGTGAAATCAGACTAAAAAACTTCATCAAGGCAAAATATACCCTCCTAGGTGAAAGCATAAATGCATTACAGGCCCCGCCCCAAGCTGAAAGTGGTAACTACACTGAAGCTTACACTAAAGCCCTGTACAATCATTTGCATAAGTGTATAAACTTTGCTGTACCAAATATAATCAAAGCCCGAGCCCCAAGTAAAATCAAGCTACCATGGTGGACTTGCAGCATCAACTACCTTTACAATAAATGCAAAAAGTTGCTGTCCAACAAAACAAAGACAAGGACCCAACAATGGAAAAGCACCCTCCTCAGCCTTAACAGGCAAATAAGACAACTTGTCAAATCCTCCAAGAGTTCCTTTGAGAGAAACTTAGCAAGTACTACCAAGGATAACCATAAGGCCTTTTGCAGCTATGCACATAACCTAAAGGGTAGGACCCAAGCAAGTGCAAAACTGGTGGCCAACAATATCACACACACACTAACCCCACACAGACAGCGAACCTGCCAGCAGATAGGTTTTCTGAAAATTTCACTCCCTTATCCCCTCCTAACTTAAACAAGCCCTCGTCCAAACTTACCTCCCAACCTTACATATCTGAAGAGCAGATCCTCAAAGCCCTGTACATGGCAAAGAACATGTTGTCTATGGGACCAGATGACACATGAGGCTGTCTTCTAAACAGGATAAAACATGAACTAGCATCACCACTAAATAGCCTTTTCAATCATAGCCTAAACACAGACTGTGTTCCTATGGAATGGAGAACAGCTACAGTTATTCCCCTCCACAAAAGTGGCCTAGCAACAGACCTGGGGAATTACAGACCCATAAGTCTGACCACCCTCATCTGTAAGGCCATGGAACGTATCATTAGGGACCTCATAAATAAAGATGTAGGTGACCTTCAAACCCTGGATTCTACCAAGTTCTGCTTCATGAAAGGCAGATCCTGTCTGTTAAATCTGGTGGATTTCTTAGAAAGTGTGACGAAGGCCATTGATGAGGGCAATCTGTACACACAGCATACCTTGAATTGGCAATGGCTTTCGACACAATCCCACATTCAGGCATTACCGATAAACTTAGCAAACTGAATGGAAATGCCTTCATTGTAAGATGGGTTGCCAACTGGCTCACAAATGGGGCACACTATCAAAGCGGGTGACTCCACATCAGCTAGCAGACCTGTTATTAGTGGGGTGCCACAAGAGTCAGTGCTGGACCCCCTACTGTTTGGTATATACTTCTCAGAAGTACAGGTCAAAACTAAAGGGTTGTGACTGACCAAGTTTGCACATGACTGCAAACTAAGTGCAATCATTGAATCTCCAAATGATGTCAGTATACTCCAGAATGGTCTCACACAGACCAACAACTGGTGTATTAGTCACGGTCTCAAAATGAATGCAAAGAAATGCATCATCATTCCCTTCAGCACAAACAATGTTCTTTCACACTATCAAATCAATAACAGTACTCTAACTACCCAAGAAATGGTAAGGGATCCGGGATTACAGGTTGATGGTGACCTTAACATCGACCACCATGTGTCTACCATTGTAAGAAATGCTTTCCACATAGCTCAGTTGATTAGTAAAGGCATCACCTTGAGAGCAAAAGAAGTTATAACCCCTCTATACTTGGCACTTATCCGGCCCACAATTGAGCATAACGCCCCATTTGGCATGTACCATACTAAGCACCTACAGCAATTAGAGAGACCTCAGAGATTTGTATCAAAGAAGATCAAGGGCCTCTAGCATGTAATTTACTCAGACTGACTAAAATCCCTGTCTCTGTACTCTTTATCATATAGACTTCTTAGGGGAGACTTATGCCTGGCCTACAGAGCAACCCAAGACCCAAACCTATTTAACTTCCTGCATATCCGTAAATCAAGTGGGTCTAGGACTACCCATTCCTGGGACTTAAATATGGCCTGTGACTTAAATAGGACATGCTGGGTTAAGATATTTATCTCCCAGTGACTGCCACATCTTTGGAACATGCTACCAATTCGTGTGAAACAGAGCATCTCTATGACACTGTTCAAGAAGAATCTGGATGAGTGGATGAGGCACCATAAATTTTTACCAGTTTTAGGGCCCACAACCCTCCTGGGGATGAGCAGTCATCACTAAATGCAATCTTGGATATTGACTAGTACATCTATGGTATTACATTGGGTTGAAACAGTTAGGCTTAAAATGATCTCTGGGTCAATAGCCTAGTAATCTTCTATGACCCTATGATAAGACTGAAGGCACATGGGATGAAACCGAGTACAGACATGACAGTTGTGATGGTAGCAAATGGGAGAAATCAGAAGTAGCTACAAACTGAGATGTAAGGGAAAATAGTGGAGAAGGTTAAGAGCTTCAAGTATCTGGAAGGGGTGGTTGAAGAAAAGGGAAGTTTGAATGAGGAGATCAAAGCTAGAAAACAGGGCCTGCAAACAACTGGCACAGAGCACCATGGGAAGCGTGACAGAAGAATATCAAAGAAGGAGAAGAATAAGCTGTACAAAACAGTGTATGGTAGAGAAACCTGGACAGTGAATGCAGAGCAATTGAGGAAGCTAGAGGTGATGGAGATGAAATGCCTGAGATGGGTGGATAGGATGCTTAGCGTTGGATAGAAAAAGAAATGAGGACATCAGAGCAGGAGTCAGAGCACTTCCTATTGTAGAGAAGACCAATGAGAAGAAATTATGGTGGATCAGCCACATGTATAGGAAAGAAGAAGATTTCAGAGAGACAGGATGAAGGCAAGAGCAATCGAGGGCATCCAGCAAAGAGATGGCTGGATTGCATGAGAGAAGACTTGCAACAGATGGGCATGCCCATCAAAACAGATAGGAGAGTGGCACTGAATCAAGAAAGATAGCAACAGTTGATGCAACACCTTGAGCTCATGTAGAAAATTATATATGAGTGTAGTTTACAAAATCAAAAAAAAAAAAAAAAAAAGCTAGAAACTCAAATTATCTAAGAAAAAAAGTACTTTTTTTCTCAGGCGGTAAGCCTAAAGACTCCTACTCACCCTGCTACTGATGTATACCAACTCTAAGACCGCACAACAACATGGAAAGGCAAATTCCCACTCTCCACTGTACTGTGACTTTTCTCAAGGTAATGTCAAAATTCTGAGACCATATAATTATTTAATCACTTGTGTAGGCATTACCATTCTCAACATTTCATATATTTGACTGACGGAAGGATTCCAATCCAATATATGTTTGTATGTACATACACAAATGCACACACACTTTATATATATGTATATTGGGCATATCCACCTGTATATGTATATATATATATATATATATATATATATATATATATATATATATACAGGACAAAATACATGAGACAAAGTAATTAAAACCACCAAAGTGAGGGCCTTCTCTTCCCACACCCCGCAATGTGGGGACTCCACCTCCCACACCCCCACAACTAAATATAACAACTCCAAGATCACACTATAGTGGGGGAAAAGGGAAAACTTCCCCACGGTAGCCAAGTAGTTCCTTTCTCAGTAAACATTTTCAATGATTTGACAGTTCACGGTTATGTGGTTTTGATATTGTTATCGCGATGATTTGGGATTCGAGTAAGTGATCTTTAGAAATTTTGAAGCAGACCCTTTATAATATATTAGATTAGATTAGATTATATACTTAGCTATGCAATCTAGTTTATTAACTGGTAGACATAGCTATGACTTCCCTTTTCTAAGTGATTTTCACAAGCACTATGGTACTTTTGTGAGCTCACATTAATGATGCATGGTATTGATATTCAGTAAAGTCATGGACTAACCTTTGTTCTCCTCTTGCTCTCGGATAGTTCTACCCTTCAAAGCCCTTGTCCATGGTCTGTTGCTGCTTCCAGATTTATTCCATCTTGGTGACTCTCTTGAGATCTCTTTTAACCATGACCCATATCGTCGTGGTAGGTTCTGGGTCACAGCAGGTTCTTTAAAGCCCTTTCCAAGCTGTAGGAATGACAAGCTATGAAAATCAGTCCTATAGCTAACAGTCTCACCAGTGCTTGACTCCTTCTCAGATACATTTGTTTCTCCAACAAATCCAGAATGCAGAAATACTAGGCTTCCAGCAGTTAAGTAAAGAATTATAAAAGTAAAAAAACGAACTGGCTTACGTCTAAAATAGCGGTGACATTTTACTATTAACTTCGCCATGCCCTACTCATAGTCTGCGCCTTTGCTTTCTTTTTCCTACTCTTTGAAGGTGATTATTAGCCAATGTGTGGAGAAACAGTAGGTGCCTTCATCACAAGTATTATGTTTTATAAAATCCTGTAATTTATGTACTATGCTTCCATATTACTGTATTAAATTAGTTCAGCAGATGTAAAGAGGATTTCTCTGTGTGTCACAATTTTTAAAATATTTTTAAACTCGGCCATGTTAAAATGAATTGTTAGTCCAGCCTTTATTTATTTTTCTCAAAGTGGTGAATTACTTTTTCATTCAGGTAAGTGCCTTTCCTTTTTCACATTGCTAAGCCATATCCAGTAGATTCTGCTGATGATAAGATTGTGCCTGAAAATCTGAGAGTTTAGACATGGCCCGAGAGCTGAACTTTTTAAAAGCCCTTTACGCTGTTCGCTTCTGTACACATACTCCAAAACAGTTCGCTGTAGGTTGTACAATATTATGTCTGCTCTGTAGCTGCTCCTTGTCTCTGACTTGGGTAAAAGTGTTAAATGAAGTCTTCAGTTAATGTCCACTCATTACTGGTCAGTGAATGGATTATACCCTGCAAGTAAAGAATTGAAACAATGAGTTAGAAATATTTACAGCTTTAAAAAAACAGCATATTATATTACATTTGCTTATTGGTAGAAACAGTAAACCTATTTCATCGTACCTTTACGTGCATTTAACATTCCCTCCATTGTTGTTTTCCGCTTCATTCTTCTACCTGCACCATGTGTTCATAAATCTCTCTGGATTCTTGTGTGGCCATATTGGCCTTCACCTCCTTTTGTATCTTTTGCACAGTCCCTAGTAACTAGCCCTAACTACTTCATCTTTGACCCGTTTTTATTGCTTGCTTTTTATTTCCTCATTATGTTGCAAGCTGCCTAATTCATGTTTGACTATGTCCCCCACAACAGCATAATCCAGTCCCTAGGAATGCTCATGTTTTCATTTGTAGTCTTCCATCTGAGTCTAAACAATAAAGAGGCAGTATCACCGTGAAGTGACATCATATTCCAGGGACATACCTGAATCTCTGCCATTATTAGGGCCATCTACAGAATTGCATTCTTTGTAGTACAGTAATGCTCTATTTGCCTGATAGTGGTTCAAGACTTCCATCAGCTCTCCTTCTCTAACCTAAAGCTTATAGTTCCTCCTTGTACTTCTGATAGGCTCTACTTCTACAGGACTATAACCCACTTCCCTCTTCCTAAATCAGTCATTTTGTCCCTTTTCCACTTTCTTGTCCTTTTTCCTTGGGGTGCTCAGGACCACCTATTTTTATCTACCTCAAGCATAAGGCTCTTATCTTAGGATATGACCTTATTCACAAACCTTGTTCTATTCATGAGGTAGTGTTTTGTTTCTCACTTGAACTCATATGCTGCTATCCTTTATGGGGACCATTAATTCATCTATATCCCTTCCTTCTTTTTCATTCCTGAACACCTTTTACCATTTTCATATTTCTGTCACAGTAATGTCCAACTTCCTCTCTTGCATCACTTCTTTCAACTCTTTATCCTCCAAACCTGACTCCTTCTGCTACATGGTAATATTACACTGTCATTTAAAGTTTTTTTTTTGTTTGCTATGTTATTTGTTTTAAGCCACACAAAGTATGATGACCTGCCCCTCACTTCTACTTCTATAATATCTGTTTCCTTCTCCCATCTTAATTTAATGGTATGATCACTGAAATGTATTTTTCTACTGAAGTATGGTAACCACTGTTCCTACAATGCTAACATGAGGTCTCTGCCCCACATACAGATGATCCCTGTAGGTGTCTTATCCACATCCATTCTAGTCATCTACCTCTGTCCCTTGTCCACTTCTGCAGACAGTTACAACTCCTAGTACTCCTTGTCCTCAGAGTGCTGGCTGCTGGCACCAGTAGTACTATTTAAAACAGTTATTCTCAAACTATTCTCTTGTACTGTCTCTACCACATGGACTATCTTTCTTTGCTACTATCTCACCTGTGTCCTCTTACATACCAGTAGTTCTTACATTCACCACAACATGCATCCTAATACCCCCATATGACCTATTTCCTACCAACTCTAGGTATTAGTTTAATGTGGTTTCTGATTTCTGTCTTGACAAGACTGATTTGTGACTGAGTGCCAGATCACCAAAAACATACTTTCTGAATGCAGACAGATTCTTATCTCCTCCCATGTTCTGTTCTAGGCCACGTCTCCTGCTATCTACAGCCTTTCTTTCTTTCTTTATTCTTCTGCTCCACCATTCCATCCCATTTCGCTGCCTTTGGTGGTTAGTTTCCTTCTTGTGTTGTACCTGATGTGATTGAAAACTGTACAGAAACTCATACCGGATCGGTCGAAGCCCAGGTTAACAACGACCGCCACCAGTACTGTTGGCCAACAGGGTGCTGGTGGAAATTGGGCTACTGTTGGCCGAAGGAGGAGAAGAGGCAGAAGGCATGCCCGAATGCAGGTAAGGGCTAGGACTGTGATAGTGAGAGTCGGAACTTTGAATGTTGGCAGTATGACTGGTATAGGGAGGGAGCTAGCTGATATGATGAACCGAAGGACGTTTGGTATATTGTGTGTGCAAGAGACCAGATGGAAGGGGAGCAAGGCTAGGTGTATCGGAGGTGGTTTCAAATTGTTTTATCATGGTGTGGATGGGAGGAGAAATGGAGTAGGCATTATCCTGAAGGAAGCGTATGCTAAGAGTGTTTTGGAGGTGAAAAGAGTGTCGGATAGAGTGATGTTTATGAAGCTGGAAATTGATGGTGTAATGATGAATGTTGTTAGTGCATATGCTCCACAAGTTGGGTGTGCGATGGATGAGAAAGAAAAATTTTGGAGTGAGTTGGATGAAGTGGTGATGACTGTACCCAAGGATGAGAGACTGATGATTGGAGCAGATTTCAATGGGCATGTTGGTGAAGGGAACAGAGGGGACGAGGAAGTGATGGGTAGGTATGGTGTTAAACAAAGGAATGCAGAAGGTCAGATGGTAGTGGACTTTGCGAAAAGGATGGACATGGCTGTGATGAATACATATTTTAACAAGAGGGAGGTGCATAGGGAGACATACAAGAGTGGAGGAAGATGCACACAGGTGGATTATATCTTATGTAGAAGGGCCAATCTGAAGGAGATTGGAGACTGTAAAGTGGTGGCAGGGGAAAGTGTAGTTAGGCAGCATAGGATGGTGGTTTGCAGGATGACATTGGTGATCAAGAAGAGGAGGATGAGTGTGAGGGCAGCACCAAGGATCAAATGGTGGAAATTGAAAAAGGGTAATTGTGAGGTGATGTTCAGGGAAAAGTTAAGACAGGCACTGGGTGGCAGTGAAGAGTTACCGAATAGCTGGGTAACTACAGCAGAGCTAGTAAAAGAGATGGCTAGAAGGGTGCTTGGTGTGACATCTGGAAAGAGGAAGGAGGACAAGGAGACCTGGTGGTGGAATGAAGAAGTACAGGAGAGTATACAGAGAAAGAGATTGGCGAAGAAGTGGGATTGTCAAAGAGATGAAGAAAGTAGACAAGAGTATAAGGAGATGAGGTGCATGGTAAAGAGAGAGGTGGCGAAGGCTAAGGATAAGGCTTATGAAGAGTTATATAAAAGGTTGGACACTAAGGAGGGAGAAAAGGACCTGTACCGATTGGCTAGACAGAGGGACTGAGCTAGTAAAGATGTGCAGCAGGTAAGGGTGATAAAGGATAATGAAGGAAATGTACTCACAAGCGAGGAGAGTGTGTTGAGCAGATGGAAAGAGTACTTTGAGGGGTTGATGAATGAAGAGAATGAGAGGGAGAGAAGGTTGAATGATGTGTGGATAGTGAATCATGAAGTGCAGTGGATTAGCAAGGAGGAAGTAAGGATAGCTATGAAGAGGATGAAGAACGGAAAGGCTGTTGGTCCAGATGACATACCTGTGGAAGCATGGAGGTGTTTAGGTGAAATGGCAGTGGAGTTTTTAACTAGATTGTTTAATGAAATCTTGGAAAATGAGAGGATGCCTGAGGAATGGAGAAAAAGTGTTTTGGTACCGATTTTTAAGAATAAGGGTGATGTGCAGAGCTGTAGTAACTACAGAGGGATTAAACTGATCAGTCACAGCATGAAGTTATGGGAAAGAGTAGTGGAAGCTAGGTTAAGAAGGGAGGTGATGTTTAGTGATCAGCAGTATGGTTTCATGCCAGGAAAGAGCACTACAGATGTGATGTTTGCTCTGAGAGTGTTGATGGAGAAGTACAGAGAAGGTCAGAAGGAGTTGCATTGTGTCTTTGTGGATTTAGAGAAAGCATATGACAGGGTGCCTAGAGAGCAGTTGTGGTATTGTATGAGAAAGTTGGGAGTGGCAGAGAAGTATGTAAGAGTGGTACAAGATATGTACGAGGGTAGTGTGACAGCGGTGAGGTCTGCGGTGGGAGTGACGGATGCGTTTAAGGTGGAGGTGGGATTACATCAAGGATCAGCTCTGAGCCTTTTCTTATTTGCAATGGTGAGGGACAGGTTGACAGACGAGATCAGACAGGAGTCCTCGTGGACTATGATGTTTGCAGATGACATTGTGATCTGTAGTGAGAGTAGGGAACAGGTGGTGGAGACCCTGAAGAAGTGGAGATATGCTCTAGAGAGAAGAGGAATGAAGGTCAGCAGGACTAAGACAGAATATATGTGTGTGAATGAGAGGAAGGATAGAGGAATGGTGAGGATGCAGGGAGTAGAGGTGGTGAAGGTGAATGAGTTTAAGTACTTGGGATCAACAGTTCAGAGTAATGGTGAGTGTGGAAGAGAGGTGAAGAAGAGAGTACAGGCAGGATGGAGTGGGTGGAGAAGAGTGTCAGGAGTAATTTGTGACAGACGAGTACCAGTAAGAGTGAAAGGGAAGGTCTGCAAGAGGGTAGTGAGCCCAGCTATGTTATACGGGTTGGAGACAGTGGCATTGACAAAAAGGCAGGAGTCAGAGCTTGACATGGCAGAGCTGAAGATGTTAAGATTTGCACTGGGTGTGACGAGGATGGACATGATTAGGAATAAGTATATTAGAGGGTCAGCCCAGGTTGGAAGGTTTGGAGACAAAGCCAGAGAGGCAATATTACATTGGCTTGGACATGTGCTGAGGAGGGATGCAGAGTATATTGGGAAAAAGATGCTAAGGATGAAGCTGCCAGGTAACAGGAAAAGAGGAAGGCCTAAGATAAGGTTTATGGATGTGGTGAGAGAGGATATGCAGGTGGTTGGTGTGACAGAGCAAGATGCAGAGGACAGGAGGAAACGGAAACAGTTAATCTGCTGTGGCGACCCCTAACGGGAGCAGCCAAAAGAAGAAGAAGAAGTTGTACCTGATGTGATTACTTTCATTTCTGTACTCTTCCTACAAGCAATCTCATAGGTGTATATTAAGAAATTAATTTAAGAAAATATCGGAGCCTAGCTGCTGCAGTTTAACTACTGCCCCTGCACTTAGGGGGCACCACTGTTCTCTGCCATTTACCATCTGTCCCCCTTATCTAGGCCAATGCCTTTTCTTGCCTTTGTCCTTCCTGCTCTCCTTGTGGAGTTGACTCCTGCACAAACACCTATATTTCTGACCCTCCTTCATCTTCTCCTATGATTATTTGAGCATGTCTTTCTACACAAACTTAATTTCCTTTCCATAGTTTGTGTCTGCATCTACCACTTTCTCCTTTCATATTACTGTGTCCCTCCCCACTAGCCTGTAGATCTCTAACAATTGCAGTTCACATCACTCTGTCTTTAGCTTTGCTCAAACCACATCCTATATACTGCCCTTCAGTTGCCTCCTTCTCTCCTTTCATACCATGCCCTTCCCTTACTAATTCAGTACTCCACTATCTCTAACTTATTATTGTCTCCTGAAACTCCCCATACTTCTACAAATCCCTCACCCTCTTCTACCCAAAAGATCACTGAGCAAACAGCCTCTCTACACCCTGAGTAGCTCTGAAAGCTCTCTCTAACTCATCTAGTCAAAGCTGTTTTATTCCTTAAATGCTGTTCCCTGTTTTGTTTCACACTTTTAATCATCATTATTCATTTTTATTTATTTACAAAGATAAATCTTTTTAACAAATAGTTAAACCTTGTGCAAAGTATTAAGTTGAAATAAAAACAAAATTATCTACAAGTTGTATTTGGTACACTCATTTGGTACACTTTTTTCACACTTTTGATTCAAGGTCCACTGTTAGGGTAGACAAATAAGTGAATACATAGCTAAAAAAAAAAAATATATATATATATATATATATATATATATATATGTATATATAAAGAAAGAGAGATGTGTGTATATTATATGTGTTAATATGATTAGAAATGTCTCCATTGAATCCAGTAAAATTCAGTTTCTCTAATCATACTCAACAAATCCCCACCTTTTAAAATGGCAATACATTGGAAACAACATGGTCAAACTCAGCACATTAAAGTATGTACCTGATTTAAAAAAAAAAACTTTGCAAACACTAATCTACTACAAATTCTGAGAGTAACATATGTGTAGAGAATAGATAATAAGAAATAGCAAGAAGATGCCATCTTACTAGTATCCAAGGTGCACTTTGCATCTCAGAAAGCTAAAACACCCACACTTTGGTTATGTATATTATACAACTGCTATGGTGAAACACCATGTGAACGCTATAGCTCATTAAAGAATAATCACCTATAGCAGAGCTAGACAAAAGCATAAACTGACAAAAAGGCATGCAACGCCAAAAGCTGACAAACAAGCATTTGACAGACTGAAGGGTTATTACATATGTATGCATGTGTTTGCATGAAGTAGAAGAACAAGTACATTGTTGATGGCCTGCAGGTCCACATCAGCAAAAGATAAACTGCTAGATTTCTTTTTTTTTATTCAGTTCTAAACAAATAGTCTTACTGTAATGCTCACGGTAACTGCAAAACAAATTACTCTTACTGTATTTATCTTACTTTTGTTACTGCATCTTTCATTCTTCATTCAAGGGATCACTGTATTATTTTCAGTGGAATGATCCATTGTTTTATTTGTATGGACTGCACAGAAACAGAAAATTGCCTTACTACCAGTGTGGTACTGCTGTTATGTGAGCTGAAGTGGTGGAGTGCTATACTGATAACCTGTCTAACACCAGTTCACAGAAGGGTTAACCAATTAGTCATTTTTGAGCCTCAAGGGTCAATGACAAATTGTGGAGCTACTCCTTCCCTCTGTTTATAAGTCTTAGAATATGCCTTATTTAATTTTATTTTATTTATGTATTTTTATTTATTTAATTGGATATTTGTTGACCAGGTTAGTCTGACTGGGCGACAGCCCTTTTTCAGCAGAGGCCCAGGGAGAAAAGCTCTATTTGTAAAAGTAAAAAAAAAGATACAAATATGGAATACTATGACATAATAAACAGAGAATAAAAGTAATTGCATACAAATTACAAACAAGAATTTAACAGGAAATATGCTCAGGGTAAATTGCAACCATTTATACAAGGCAAAATGCTTGCAGTACAGGCTATTATTAGATGTTAGGACAGGATTTATATTTTATTTTATTTATTTACATTTGTTTACCGGGAAAGTCCAACTTGGAATGAAGCCAATTTTCAGTGGAGGCTTAGGTTGAAATGCCCCAGAAGCATGTCTTTATGACATAGGAGGAAACCAGAGCACATGGAGGAAAACCACACAAATGCAGGGAGGACATGCAGACTCGGCACAAAAGGCACCCCAGCCGAAAATCGAAATGGAGAACCTCTTGCTGTGAGGTGACAATGCTACCATTGCACCACGGCTCCATATAGAGGGAGGTAACAGATAAAGAGGATGTGTTTGGAGGAAGAAGCTGCAAGAAATGTTGTGTATCATTAGGGTAAGGAAAGGTTAGGTGCATTGGAGGGAGGGTAGTTTAAGTTGGGTCGGGGCATAAGCAGGCCATAGTTTAGAAAGCTGTCTTTTAGAGTTTTTTGAAGCAGTTAGTGTTCAATATAGTTCTTAAACATTGAAGCAGTATATTCCATGCATTTGCAACAGAGTGATTGTAGAGGAGTTTGCCTATGTTTTTATTGGGCTTATAAACTTCCAAGAGGTGCTGGTCAGAGCTTTGGAGTGTACGACTGGGAGTGTATAGACAGAGATGAGGGTAGAGAGAGCAGAACAGGAAGTGGTTTTGTTTATGATGGAGTGTGAAAGGTGAAGCTTATGTAGCAGTAGTTGTTAGTGGAATGCTAGCCACTGAAAGTGTTTCAAAGATGTGGTGAGAGCAGCAAGGTTGATTTGCAGCAAATCTATTGATTTTATTATATATGAGTTCCAGTTTAGACATAAGGTTGGATTGTCGGTGAGGATTGCGGCTGCATAAAATAGGGTGGGAAGTAAGAATGCTTGTGCAAGAGAGAGAGCTTAGATTAATTTGTGAGGAGCATTTTGTGCCTGTAGAGCAAGCACAGTTTTTGATGAGTGTTTTTGTGCACTGTTGAATGCAGAGATCGTATTTTAGTTGATCATCAATTGTGACTTCTAGTAGTTTTCTCTTTGGTTCTACTGAGATAGTTGTGTTAATGAGGGAGGTGACAGTGAAGTTAGTTTTGTGCTGTTGAAGAGATTTTGGGAGGAAGGCAATGAGTTTGTTTTTCTTAGGGTTATGCAGGAGTTGGTTAGTGGAGAGATTCTTGAGTAAGGGTGAGAAGGTGGGAGAGATTGTCATAGCAGGAGATAATTGTAGAGTCATCAGCATATTGAATTAAAGAGGTGTGTGAACAGGATGTATAGAGGTTGTTAGTAAATATGTTAAATAGTAGGGATCCAAGAATGGAGCCTTGGGGAACCTCTATTTGGACTGGGAGGAAGGGGAAGAGGCAGAGAGCCATTTAATGGACTGAAGTCTGTTGGAGAGGTAACTAAAAGACCAGCAAAGTGCAGAGTTGTTGAGATTTAGGCTAGTTTCTTTAGTCAGAAGTAATTTGCGAGAAACAGTGTCAAAGGCCTTAGTGAGGTCAAGGAAAAAAACAGGAGACTAACCTATTGTTGTCATGAGATTTTGCAATAGACTGTGTGAAATATATTTGTGCAGTAGATGTGCTGTTGTTAGGGCAAAAGACATGTTGGGTAGGGGTTAGGAGATTTTCTTTTACAAGATGATCAAGGAGCTGCTTATGAAAGCACTTTTCAAGTACTTTTGATAGGGGAGACAGAATGGCTCTAGGCCTTAAATTAGAGGGGTCAGTCGAACTTCCACCTTTGTGTAAGGGTATGACATAGAGTTCCTTCAAGATTTCTGGGACTGTATTTTCTTGGATTGATCTATTGATATATGGGAGACTGAATTTGCAGAAAGTTTAAGGAATAGAGGAGGTAAGTTAGCAGATTGTGAGCATGTTTTAGATTTGCTGTGATGTGATCTAATATAAACTGTAGATGCAGGCTTAAGAGAAAAGGAGGTTGTATGGGTAGATGGAGAGTGAAAGGTAGTGGGGTAGGTACTAAAATATTTTTTAGCTAAATTGTGGATTGAGTCTGTGAAAAAGGAGTTAAAATTGTCAGTATCTATGGCAGAACTGTTGGGGGAAGGGTTTGATATAGAAGAGCTGCCTGGATGTGCAGCTTGCTGATTGTATGCCAGAATGTTTGGGGGTTGGAGTGGGGATCATTTAGTGGTTTTTGTTAGAATTATTTTATCAAGGATGACCTGTTTTTTTGGTGAGATTATAGAGTTCCCTATAGCTTTGAAGATTTGAAGGTTTTCTTTTCCAGTTTTTCCAGGAGCCATTTCTTTTGTACAGTGGGAGTGATCTGGATTGAATTTGATGGTCATTCTGAAGGAGAGTAGTGGCAGGATAGGGGTGAATTTATGGAGGTGTTTAAAAAAATTTACATGGGATTGTTGGAGTTTGGCAGGTTTGGAGGAGATGAGGTAAAAGGAGTGTGAAGCTGAGTTGTAGGTGAGTGGTAGGTGGAGAATGGAGTGTGTAAATGAATGGAGTAGGTCTTGGGGTTCAAGTGAGTGATTTTGGGACTTTGTGATAAGTCAAAAGATGGTGTCGGTGATGCTATAATGTAGTAGGTTAAATGATGGAGGAGTAAGATGATGAGGTGGAGAAGCATTATGCAGATCAGGGTAAAAACGGAGTTCTCAAAGTAAGTGGCAGGAGTTGTGATGATAGGAGAGGACAAAAGAATGTATACAGGAGGGTTAAGGAGTCAATAATAATGTGTTGTTTGTTAGTGGATTTATTTAATGTGGAAGGTGATGAAACTCAAAAGAAATTTATGGTCAGAATATGTCACATTAATGTGGTTGAGGAAGTTGGATGTAGGTTTAGTGAATTTGTGGGTACTTTTAATGAGTGATCAGAAGTAAGTAAGAGAAAGGTGGATAAAATGATGTTTAAATTGGATAAACTGGAGGGATGGCTGGGGAACTGAAGGTGGGAGGTGAGCAAAGTGAGACACACCTCCTCACCAGCTGGAATATATCTATGAAGGTGTGTAAGGTGGATGCAGGGGATATGGAGGCCATACAGCGTAAGCAGAGTAGTGGTCAGATAAAGCAGAGTAGTGGTCACATAGCTATATCTATATATATATATATATATATATATATATATATATATATATATATATATATATATATATATCCATATCCATATCCATAAAGGGGGAGGAGAGAAAAACTAAAACTAAGCCCCCTTAATTGTGATAGGGGTTTACCTTCATGGTAGTGCTTCAGATTAAACATGCAAATGAGACTGAGTCACTTTGCTGGCACTTCAGTAAATGGAGCATCTTTACCTGACTTAGAAGGATGAGCTATTACATTGCACTGTGCCAAGATGAGGGGTAAGGAAGCTTTGAGCCTTTACAGTCTTATTTTAACATATGGAACAGCGTTTCAATAATACATTTGGCAGGAGAACACATGGCTTGACAAATGTGCTTAGGAGCAACCAGAAACTGCTTTTCCTTTTTTTTCCATATGAACATAGATAAGCACTAAGCTTGCTGCCCTTGAGTTATTTGAAGTCTAGCTAATTTCAATTCGAAATGAAAAACTCAAACCCTGTACCTTGTGCTTGTGAAGTGAACACCCTACTCATTATGCTAACACAAACTTTCAGTTTAAGGCTGAATTGCTGGTAAGGTAAAAAAAGGAGGGCAGTGGGGTCAGGCACAATCAGGGATTCCCTCTGTGGAGTTGTCAAGTAGAGCACAGGCCTGCAAGAAAAGGAGGAATTTGAATTAGTGAGAGAAAGTGGTATGAAATAACTTTCTGTAGGTATTGGATTAGGAAGGGAAAGAGAAAATAGAGGAAAAGAACAGATAAGCAATGCAAATATGGTATTAAAGGTACAAAGGTCAGTACAGTCCTCTCAGAGAAAATAGCACTTAACATTACCGAAAGCTTGTCATTAGATGCAGTACTTATATTTTTGTCATTTTAAATGGGGACAAGAAGTAATCTATGCATCCTATTTAATATATAGAAAACACTAACAAAGACAATGTGGACTTAAATAAACACAAGAAGTAGCCAGATAAAAACAATGCATTAGTGAAATACAAAATGAATGGTATAGCTTATTGCAGTACACAGCATAAAATAGCTAATATCCTAAACCACTATAAAACATAAACTGACCTAGCAATCAGATAGATTTCACAAACATAACCATGGTTACGTTCACTCATAGAAAACTAATAAAATACAAAGAGAATTGCTAAGACATTACATCAGTTATATTAATTACTCAGAGTAGGTAGGTTAACAAGAAAATATCTGTCATAACCAGCTCTGCAGACAGGATAATAACATTAGCATGTCTTTTCTCTGTTTTATATACTTTCTAAACCCAAAAGGTACGAACAAGTATCTTAAGGATAATGATAATGCCAAATATTTGCACTTAGAGATTTTTACACCAGTATTGCAAGTTGTATGAAAACAGATCCATTTTTAAAGGTTTTCCTTTGCAAGATGTCTTCCATATGCCATCAGAACTGAGAAACCTATCTTTGAGTTAACAGGATGTCACAGCACATTGTTTGTTGCTTTATTTTATTCTGTTGACTTTAATTTATTCATGTTGGTAACCAGTTAACCCTTCTGGATAGAACTGACTCTTTTCATTGCTGAAATGAGAGTGCTGTCTTTATTTGCTCAGGATCACACAGTAGGCAAACGCAAAGGCACTGGAACACAGAACTGATTCAATACATCTTATTGGATAAACATAGACTTTGCAATTACTTAAGCTTTCAACCCCGCATGAGTCCTTCATCAGGAGCAAATAAGTTTCTAATGGTGAATACAGTGCTTAAATACCCACTTGTGCCTAGAAAGGGAAATACGTCATTTGTTTTGAATTGGCTAATATATATATATATATATATATATACATATATATATATATATATATATATATATATATATATATATATATATGTATGTGTATGTATATCTATATATATATATATATATATATATATATATATATATATATATATATATATATATATATATATATATATATATATATATATATATGTGTGTGTGTGTGTGTGTGTGTGTGTGTGTATTGAAAACAAAACTGCTAGTGGGAAAAAATGCAGCTCATACTATACCTCAGAAACATGTATGTGTGTTTGTGTGTGTGACAGACTGTTGAACAAGGTCATGATATACTATAAAAATCAAATTTTGGCATGTTACATTAGAGAGTTAGTGTTCATTAAGCTGAGAAGATAACTCTCAGAGAGACTGCTCTGAAATGTATTAGACATCAAATAAAAAAAGATGTGTAGGAAGATTAGTTAAATCCAGAGATGGAAAAAAAGCAGTTTTAATTTATAAATTGTTAGTCTATCTAAATAAGCAATCTATGTGAGATAGATTTTTTTGCTTACAGAAAATATAAATTATTAATGTTTTGGGTAAAAGAAAATATAAATGATCAATAATGTCCAGTTCACAATGATAAGGCAGGGGCTACCAAGGGAATAAGATACAGGTCTACTGCACTTAGTCGAACTGTCATTTTAGTGAACACTTACATATCAAAACTTTTGAGCAAAAGCTCACTTCAAGGAACGATCGCTTCAGCGAACTTTCACACAGAGAAAGAAACATTTCAGCCATCATCGGGAGTATGCTCTTTTCCTCAGTGTAGTGCAATCTCGGAGTCAGTATATTTAGTTGGGGGGGGAGCCCCTCACTTAGCTCTGTTTAAGTTTTTGTAGTTTTTTTTGTCTGGTTGGTAGCTGACCTACTAGTGTTTCTCCCTGTGTGAAAGTTTGCTGAAATGATCATTTGTTGACTTGAGCTTTCACTCAAAAGGGTTTGAGAAATAAGTATTCACTAAAATGACATTTTGACTAAGTGATATAGACCCTTAGATATAGGGTTAGAATTTATGGATATTGTATGCAGTTAACACACCACACAGGCAGTGATTTAGCTAACTGAGAGAGAGGGAGAAAAAAGGAAAGAGAGTGGAATAAAATGAGAAAAGCTAAATGCTAGCAACTTATACTTTTTTCTTTAGACTTAAAGTCTTTATGCCTCTTGCAATGTAGAATGTCAGCCTACGTTTCTGAATTACAGCAGAACTGGATACAAACTTGTACATACCCTGGTTGCCAGAGCCTATCTCAGGAGAATACATAGGAAGGTTAATATTAAAAACTTTTAGGGGTGTGTTTCAATGCTTACATTGTTTCAGAGTTTCCACTGTTTTTATAAGAGTTAATTTTATTTATTTCAGTCTTAATTGGTGTCTCAATCTGATTGTTTTTTTACATTTGTTTAGAGGTATTTAAGAATTGAGCTTGTATTTGCATTTTAACTTGTTTCAGAAACAGTCTTGGTGACAAATAGCGACTAATAAATTGCAGCTGCACTAAAAACCTTATTTTTGTGGTCCTCCTGTGCTGTTTGGTGGAGAAGTTTTTGTTTAGCTTGAGGAAACTGACACAAGACACTGAGGTTCATGGCAATATTAATAGCATGGATCATTTTTGTCACATTAGTGAGTTATGCTGTCTTTTGCACTTGGCACAACTGAAACTGTCAACAATGCATAATTGTACTTTGGTGACCATACTGCCTTTATACAGCTACCAGTCACCTCTCTGTCCTATGCCATGTCCATTTCTATGGACCATACATGGATATAGAATCACAAAAAAACTGAAGGGTGGTCCTGGCAAAACATGACACCTAACTTGTGATGTTTGGTAAAAGTATGACCAGAAGACCATGTAGCAGCATCCAAAATGGATCTTGAATCCAGACCCCTGAAAATGCAACTGGAGAGGCCACTGCCCTGTTATAATGAGCAAGAACAGGAGAGGAAAGATGCTTGCCAAGAAAAGAATAGAACAAAAAATGGCCTTAGAATTCCAGGAGGAGATAATTTCCTTATATACCACCAATCTCAATTTCCAGACAAGAAAGGAAACAAAAAGCTGTTCAGATTTCCTGATATATTTTGTCTTGTCTAAGTAATATCTGAGTGGCCTAGTAAATCTAAAGTGTGAATAACCCTCTCATGATTCTGGGGAGAAGGGAAAAGAAGGAGGATAAATGGACTGATTCAAGGATAAATCATTAACCACCTTGGCAAAAGAGAAGGATTGGTATGAAGAGACACCCTGTCCCTGTGAAAAACAAAGAAAGTGGAACTGCCATGAGTGCTTGAAGTTCAGAGGCCCTCTTGTTAGACATAAGCGCCACAAACAATATAGTTTCCAAATACCAAGTTGTAGGGAAGAAGAAACTACAGGGGCAAAATGTGACTGGATCGATATCTCAAGGAAAAAAATTAAGGTCCTAAGAAAGAGGAATAGGCTTTCTTGGAGACCAAATATGAAGGATTCCTTTTAAAAAAATTGCTTGATTCCAAACCTAAAATCCAAGGTGGATCAAGAGGCAGACAAGTAGAAATGGCTAACAAATGAAATTTAACATATGAATATGCCAAGGCAGAATTGTGAAACTCACACAGATATGAAAGTAACCCCCTTCAGAAAAAGTTCTAAGTCATGCTGAAAACACCAAATAGAAAATGTTTTCCAGTTAGTCACATATGATTTTCTAGTTGTGAGTTTTCTGGCGTCTGCAAAACCTAAGTGTGTCTTCAGAAAACTGGTACCTAAAAGGAATGAAATTCCTATCAAATAAAGTGCTAAGTGAAGGGAGGGCAAGTGAGGGTGAATCTTGAGATCCCTTGTCTTGTATGAAAAGATCCATTCTGTGAGGACATGTGTGATGATTGCCCCTGGCCAGACAAAATAGAAGTGGGGACCAGAACTGCCTGGGTTAAAAGGGAGTTACCAGCAAGATGTTTGAGTGTCCCACATTATCTTGTTCATAACTTTTGGTAGTATAGGGAGGGGTGGATAGGCATACAAAAATATCTACTTCCAAAAAAATATATATGGTGTCCACCTTCTAAGCCAGAGAACTTGGTATTGTTGAACGGAACTGGGGAAATTGCCTATTCTGACAGCGAGGCAAAAATATTTAGTTAAGGAGTACCCCACCAATATGCAATGCCCAGAATTAGTCCCCTGTGAAACATCCATTCATGAGGATTTGTCCTATACCTGCTCAAAAAGTCTGTCACCAGACTGTGCTCTGAAGGAATGGGTACAGCTTGAAGGAACAAATGATTGTGGACTGAAAAATTCCAAGCTTGAAGAGACAACCTACAAAGAAGTGAAGATTCTGTGCCCTCTTGCTTGCTGTTGTACCACATGACTGTGGTACTGTCTGCAAAAACAGAGGACATGGAACCCAAAGTACTTAAAAAGCCTAGAGAGCTAGAATTAGAGCCCCCATCTCATTGATGTTGATATGGGCTGCCAGTTGTTGATGGTACCAAAGACCCTTTGCATTGTTTCTGGAGGAGGCTCCCCAAACATGATCAGAAGCATCTGTGTGCGGGTCTATATCAGCATTTTGAAAGATGAAAATGCCGACTAGCAGTTGGCTGACCCATAAATGTCGAACTACGACATTGCCGAATGGCCAAATCACCGATTTCTTTCCAAGGGAAAGAAATTGGTTGGCCAAACACCAACACCAAACACAAACAAACATTCTTAACTGGAGGGCTTTGCCCCCTAACCATGCAATGTGGGATGCTGTGCCCCCCACACCCCAGCTAACTAATTATTCTAACTCCAAGACTGCACTAAAGTCAGGGAAAGGGCAGGTGTAAGGAAACGGCCAACCTCTATCTTTCTATTAGGAAGAAATCGATGATTTGGCCATTCAGCAATGTCGTAGCTCAACATTTACGGGTCGGCCAACTGGTATTCGGCATTTTTGTCTTTCGAAATGCTGATATAGACCCTCTGTGTACATATCCTAAGTACAGAGAGGAACCTGAAAAGGCAGACCTGAATTTAGATAAATCAGGTGACTCTACTAGCAGAACTCAAGCTTGAGACAAGGCTAGGCAGTAACTAGATTCTCCAGAGGGTGGCAGTGCTAGAGCCAAACAATCTTGAGATACCACTGTAATTTTCTAATGTGGAGTTTGGCAAATGGAACTTTGGGAATTGTGGATGCCATGTCACCCAGATCTCTGTGAAATTCTTTCAAGAAAACCTCTAAGAGGAAGAAGAGCCTGGAAAAAAGCAATCAAAGAGAAGACCTTAGTAGGAGGGAGACAAAACCACAATGGTATGGACTGAATCCTACAATCCAGAAACAATTGATCCTGAGAGACAGTCAACACAGACTTTTTGAGATTGAGAGTGAATCCCACATTGTGCAGAAGAAGCATTGCAAAGTATGGCTCTTGAAGCAGAAGCTGCTGAGAGGGGGCTTGAGACCAAAGGTTGTCGAGATAAGGGAATATTTGAATATTCTGAGGTTTGTAGAAGGCTATCACAGGGGCCAGATATTTGGGAAAGACCCTCACAGCTGCAGAAAGATAAAAAGGCAATCCAGAGAACTGATAATGAGAGGAAAAAACAGAGAAACATAAACATTTCCTGAAGCGAGAGTAAATAGGAATGTGGAGGTAAGCATCCTTCAAGTCCAGGGATACCAAAAAGGCTTGAAAAATGTGTCTGAAGATATAACATCCTGAAAGAGCAAACCTTGAGAAAGATGTTGAGAAAATACAGGTCTATAATGGGCTTTCCATAATTCCTTCCTCCTGGGAACCAGAAACATCCTGGAATAAAAATCTTTCCTTTGCTGTAGCAAGAAGACAGGCTGAATGATTCTCTGTACCACCAGCTCCCAAAGAACCAAAGGAAAATGTGGGAGAGGATAAGGAGAAGGCTGATGAAGGCCTGGGAATGAAGGAATGGACTTCCAGATCATAAAATAACCATTCTAGATAATGGAAATTGCCCAAGTATCCATGGTTATCTGCTTCCAAACAGGAAAAGAAAAAGTCAAACTGATGAACAGAGGGATCTGGCCAACGAGTAGGAATGTCTGAATGTTAAATAGAAGCATATTTGTCAGGGGAAAGAAGGATTTTGACTCCTAGAACCCTGTGAAGACTTTCTGAAAAAAAATCTCATAGAAGCCCTCTTGTCTCTTGAAGGCTGTTAAGGCTGCCTACAACAAAGGAAGGTTTACAAGGATAATTTCTCTGAAACTTAGGAATAGGAGATACAAAGATTTGCATTACTCTACCCTTATCCTGAAGAGTTTCCAGCAATTTAGCTATAGCAGTGCTAAATAAATTCTGGTGGGAGTCCAGCAATTTGGCCTTGATGTCTTCAAGCAGAACTTGGATGTTCAACCAAAAATACCTCCTCATGAAAGATTCAGATACAACTGCCGTAGAGAAGGCATCACCAGTGTCATGCCTACATTTGATAGAATGATGACCCAGCTGAGAAGCAGACCTCAAAAGGGAAATGGCAGAAGTCTTATCCTCTAAGTCAGGAAAATGAGTCAGAATTCTCCGATGTTGGAAGAAAAGAGCCAGGACATACCTAATCCTATGGGCATGGTAATTAATATCCCTGAAGGCTAAGGCAGCACAGGTATATACTTTTTATCAAACCTTCCCATGGCACAGCTGTCCTTACCTGAAGGTAAAAGCTTTAAAGAACATGGATGAGTTATCAGTGGTTACAGAAAAAAACAGCAATATCAAATGAAGGACTTTTATATAAAAAAAGTTGAGCTTCAGGAACTTTATAGAACCTGTCTGGTTTATTAGGTTCAGGATGTTGAGAGTCAAGTGCCTGAAAAGCTGTAGTGAATCTATCCAAGAGGGCCAGCACTGGAATGTCTGCAGAAGGCTGAGGAGAATACATTTGCAAGAGTTTGTTATATGTTTTTGAACATCAGAAACCTGGAAACAGTCCTACTTAAAGTGACCCATCATATGAACCACCACATCACCAAAAGAAAACTTCTCCATAGGAGACACAGGAGAAAGTGAATCCTCTTCTTCAGACCCCAAGGGCAAGAGGAGAGTGGATCTGAGAGGAGTAAGCAAAGGATTTCTTAGCAGTGTCTAACATTTAATCAGAGGAATCAGACCCCCTAGGGTATTTGGAAGACGTAGAACAAGAAACAGAAGCAGGAACAGATAATCGTTGAGGGGGCCTAATGTTATTTATTTATTCATTTTACAGTTTTTTTTTACTGGGATAGTCCATTGGGCCAAGAAGGGCCCATTTTCAATGGAGTCCCAGGGAGAAAAGCTCCATGAACAACAATATAATATGAAGACAAATGCATTTACATTTATGTAATACTATTGAAAAATGATGGTATTACATAAAGTGATAAAAAATGTACAATTGCAGTGAAAATTCAGTTAAACACACACACACATACACACACACACACACACACACACACACACACACACACACACACACACACACACACACACACACACTCACAGGTAAATTAAAATAAGAAAAAGCCATCGGTGCATATTCCTGTTAAATTTGTTAGAATGTGAAATATCACAGGTAGGCATTACAGTTTTACATGACATCTTAGCAGAGTTAAAGTAGGATGGGGGATAAGAGGTGTTAATTGTTGAATATAAGAAGGGTGGGACAATAAGAAAAAGAAAGAAAAAAATAGAGCAGGAGTAGGAGTAAATGACAGAAAAGAAAATGGTAGTGGTTAGAGAAGCTTATTTTGAGGAAGAGATGAGAGAAGTAAAGGAGTGTGAGAAGTCCAGAAAAAAAGAGGTGTGTCATGTGGGATGCGAGCAGGAACATTCCCAGAGGGTTTTGAGATGGGAATGAAACAGGGTCTTAAAGATAGAGTGGTTGTCTGTAGTACGAATAAGAGGTGGCAGGGAGTTTCAGAGGTGCGCTAGGGAAAAGGATAATAGGTGTTTGCCTGGAGAATGAGCAGGCTTATGTAGCTTAAGCAAATTCTGGTTATTGGATCTTAGAAGTCAGTTGGGTAGGTGCATTTTGAAGGAGGAGGCAAGGGAGGGGCAGAGGCTTAAGACCAAGAGAGCACTGAAAAGCCCCAGAGTAAAATCCTGCCATTATTTGTGTGGCACCTTAGCCACAGAGACACCATGCTTAATTTTCTGCTTCTGTTTAAAAGGCACATCAACTTTAACAACTATAAGAGGTTCATACCCCTGATCAGACTCATTGAGGGTTATCAGGCACATCTTCCCTAACAAGTATTTGACTTGATATCTACTCTCTGACCCTGGGTGTCTTCTCTGGGTGAATCAAGATATTTGTTTCTTCCTGTGGGTCCAGCTAAAATAGAAATAATTTTTCTCTCTGCAATGTCAGAATAAAATACTCAGGTGCTCAGTCCTTTGTTCAACTTTTGTTTACTTAACCATATATCAAGTTGAATTTTTTCCCCTAGCGACCACAAACAGTATGGGTTATATACTCACATCAACACATAATTGGAAGCAGATGCATGCTTTTCTAATAAATATTTGAGGAATTCCCATAGGACACTCTGAAATGATCAACTGTGCCCCCCCCCCCTGCACCTGTAGTCACAGCCTCAGCAGATATGGGTAAACAGTTCCATGTTGGCCTTCAATTGGGTTGTGACAGAGCGAGCTGACAGTGGCACTGGATGGTCCTCATGTTTCTTATCCAACCTGATGGACATGTTTGGTGAAGGCAGGATCAGTTTGCACCTTTTTTGTTTTCTTTTTAACCTACACTGGATGTTTGGGCAGGCAGATTCAGGCATGGTATCCTGATTCAAAGGCTTCAACTGCTGGGTATCCTGAGTCAAAGGCTTCAACTGCTGGTTTTCTAAATAAATATAAGGAGATGAGAAAAGACTGTAGAGTGGCTTAGGGGGAAACACCTAACAAATCTCACACTGCATATGGTCATGAATAGTACCCAAACAAAAAAAAGTACTATTTTTGTCTATCTTTATGGTGAATCTGCCTCCCACACTCACATTTCCCTTCCTGAATGACATGTGAATTGAAGTAATAATAAGAAAAAAGAAAGGAAGAGACCACAATGGGGCACTTATCTTTAGAAGACTCAGTAGTGGAACCAACTTAGTGAATGGCTTGCAGAACAAATGTATCATTTGGATTGGCAGCAAAGAAGTTCTCAGGGTTAGGCACTTGTATGTTATATATGTACCTCATGCTTTGCATGTAGTAAGTGTGACATATGGAGCCTGGAAAATGTAAAGACTTTGATATGGTGGCCGTATGCTTAGTTGTCCTTGGCAGAATTCGCAGGAGTAACAATTAGTGCAACAGTGATAAGGAAGGGCACAAAGTATTACTGTGAAAGGAATTTTAAATGATTGGGTTCTGTTTAAATACTGTACAATAGCCAAGAAAGGATTATACAGAATCAAGAAAGGCACTTCGGCTTTTGATTTATACATATTTTACACTAACTTTTAAAAGTCTCTACTGAAACAAAAAACTATGAAAATAGTTACAGAGCATATGGATTACTTGACATTTTTCTGAATGATTTCTACAGAACTAACACAGAGATGTTTTTGTAAAACATACTTGAATAGTTAATGTTAATTAGTCCAAAACATTTTCCAGTGGCAACAACATTTTTATTTTGGTTATTATTCTCCTGATCAAATTAACCTTTCTTGCTGAAAATCGGTTAAACATAGCAGAGATTCATTCATAGTTTCCTAGCAACAGTAACGCATAATACAAGCATCTTTCAATTAGGTTGCTAATGAGAACCAAGGCAAAGATTTCTAACATTATGTTTTTCTGTACCTAAAAACAATTTTATGAACATATTACAGTGAGACAACAAATAATGGAGCTGAGAATCCCAATTATTGGTGTTAAAATGCTAGATTAATTTAGAAATAATTATTTTTCTCATAATTTCCTTCAGGGACATAAAATTAATAAAAATAGGATACATATTAGAGAAATACTACCAGATTTTGCATTTTTTAGAACAGTAAGTCCTTACATTTTAAAATATTAATTCTGAATTTGGTTTTGTCAGTTTAAAGTATATCTTCCTTCAATTAAAGTTTATAGATGGCTGAGTCTATTTAATGCTTACTGGAAAGAGGTCCCAATTTAAGAAATAAACATTGTTACACTTGTATTTCAATCCCAGGGGGAGAGGATGACTGCTATAGAAAAAGTAAGAATGATCATAAACATAAATAAAATATCAGTCACAGAATTTAAGTTGTTACTGAATCATTGGTCAGAAGTTATCAACAACAGGGACAACAAGCTTCCTTTTATTTTAAATAGTGGCTTATCTAAAAAAGTCATGGCATTTCATAAGATCCATAACAGTAGATTTGCTATCTGCATGACCATAGATCGCATGGCTATTAATAAGACAACACACAATAATTGGAAAATTGGTTAAAATTATAGCTGATATTCCTGCCTTCATTTGTGAATAAGAAATAGAACTCTGAAGCAGACATTTGAAAGAGGTGACTAAAATATGTTCTTGTAATAACAAGTAAGCCTACAGGTACATAGCCTTCAGCAGTATGTCAGCAATATGAACACACAGTGATTTCACTAGAATGTTTGTGATTACAAAACATCACACTTGCATTCATTCAGGAGTAGTTCACGTGGCTAGACGTGAGAACGTCTCTGTGGGTAAAAATACACAGACTCTCACAGAGAACATATAAATATATCTATGCAACAAAAATGAAAGTCACTACTAATTCTTCATAAAAATATAATATGGAACTAACAAAATTTAATACATTTTTATTTTTTTATAATAGGCCACCTCAGTACTGATATGAGAAGCGGGGATTTTAGTAACATTCTCATTAGCAGTTGCTGATATAAATGAGAGTAGTAGTATAAAATGGTATTTAAAGCACTTAGCAGCTCATTAACATGATCTTTTAAGTGTTATTTTTGAAGGTATAGCTTGTATTTTCCTAAGGCCATGCTGCAGTTATAACCAAAAGGAAAATGTAAGTATTGTGATATACAGAACTTTGATTTAGAAATGTTTGTTAAATGTTAATTTGTTGTTGCGATATCATGTAAAAAGCCTAGTGTATATTTAAATAACTCAGATTTTTAACATCAACAGTTCTGATGAAGTTCTCTGTTATAAAGGAATAAAAATACATATTTTGTGAAAAAAATTGCTCCCTATGGCAATAAGACATGCTTTGCAGATCTTTAGTTTATAGTTCACCTTTTCCACTAATATGCTGGTTTTTTTTTTATTTACTTTTATGTGGATTACAGCAAATTTATGATGACAACAGGATTAATAATAATACCAATTTGTTAATCAGGTAGGCCTACTGGACATACAGTCTGTTTTCAGGGGTGACCTGGGGGCAATGTCTAATTAAGTGACTTGCTCAATGTCACACCTTAAGCAAATGAGGGCTGAGGGATCCAACCCTGTACCACAGGAACTATAATTCACAACCTTAACCCTGTGTGCCACCTGCAATTTTTAGAAATTAAACTATTATTTTAAGTCTTAGCTGTTATAATTCTAGGAGGCTTTGGAAGTGACATTGACAACAGCAAATATGATTTTTCAGGGTTTATGTGGGTGATTCTGTGATTATAAGACATTTTTTAATTGAGAGGATTGACTCTACACTTTAAAGATCCTTATACATCTCACATGTAATGCCATCTTTCTTTGTTAATAGTTTGTTGTCTGTGAGAATTTAACAATTTCTATGCTCCCTAAGAATACCCGGTGCTAAAAGACTGGCTACTGATTTGTCTTCCATGCCATCTATATGTGTCATTTCTTACAAGTAGTAAGATCTCAAGTGATAAGGTGGCCTGGTAGAATAACTATGATGTGTTAACACTTTCCACAATGCAATATCTTGGGAGGGTCAGGTTCAGGACAGTTGGTCAACATAAATACGTGCAACACCCCTGAACTGCTGTATCTATTGCGCAACAGGGAGTTTTGTCAAATGCTTGTATAGATGACTTCGGGATGGTTGACAAAGGTAAGAGTTTGGACTTGGAGTTTATGTGCATGTTTTAGGGTTAGGATAAAGATTTGGTAAGACGATAGATTTAGAAGGGCATTTTGTAGGTAAGCTACACATTAGGGTTAAGGCTCAGTTTGGATTAACTTGCATTACTAAGGTGGAGCAGGGTCTTCACCTTAATAGTATGTGCTAACCCTAACCTAATACTGCACCTGCTCCTAACCCCAACAGGCAACTCTACCACTATATAGGATATCTCAAACACTCACCACATGCACACACACACACACACACACACACACACACACACACACACACACACACACACACACACACACACACACACACACACAATCACACAAAGACAATCGATTCCCTAACATAAACCTAATCCTAAACACTCACAATCACAAACACTTTAAATCTGTCCCCTTACCTCACCCTAAACCTAAAACATGCACACAAACTCCCTTTTTCCCTTTTTCAATGTACTGAGTGTTGATGTTTTGTGCTGTTGATATAATGAATGGTCAACATGATTTTCAAGGTTTTGTTTGTGATCATTTAACATGTCAACGATTCATTACATAATTCATGGTGTCGACTGAATTTCTGAAGATTATGGTAACCCAGTTGAATGAGTGGAATCAAAAAAACACTTAGGTCAAATCCAAAGTTAGCGTAAAACCATGGAACATGACCCTGAGTTAGGTTGGAATGGCTTACACCTTATGGAGCCATCTGCAACTTGCCACTTCTCAATGCACAACTTTGTGCAGCCCAGCAAAATGGCGTTCAGAGCCATGCATGTGTCACAATTTAATCAGCAAGGAACCCTAACCAGTTAATCAGTAAAAACCCATTACCCTAGGGAATGGAGTTTTGTCCAGATCGCAAACAAGTTCCTTCTCTTACAAGCAACTTGATCTAAATAAGTAATTATAGCATTAGTACTTCTGCAGATTGATGAAAATACAGGAAAGCAATAAGGAATGAATGAATAAGTGCATTTATAAAGTCAGTGGTGGAGGGATCGACAGTAGGTTAGTTTCCATAAAGTACAACACACACCGTAAGAGACCTGTCACATAGACAAGTTCATCACAGCAAAATAGCATATGCATTTCTTTCAACAGTCAAATCACATCAAGGCAATGTTTACACCACTGGGTAGTTAGCCCTGATAAGGCAAATGTAAAAGAAACAACTAGCTAACTTATAATGAAATAATAATAATAATAATAATAATAATAATAAACAGTAAAAATAGAGTGTGCTAATGTGATCAAATACATAATGGTACAAGAAAGAAAGAAAGAAAGTGGATCAAAGAAAGGCAGAAACTTAGAAGAAAGCTCTTCAAGCAGATGTATGTTTTCACAGAGGAGAAGTAGGGATTAGTGTAAAACTGCACAGTACATAAAACTTAACATACTCTCACAACTTTTGCAAGACAGAGACATTTAGTTTGTTGATCAGCATTACATCCGAAAAATGTAATTAATTATTCCGTTCATTAAAAGTAGCGTGGTGATCTAAAGCAAGAATGCATAACAGTGGGGAATGTGAATTTTCTTCTCATCTTTACGGTTGTGTGATATCAGGATTAATGCATTTAGATGCACCATTGGTTGGTGCATAATTTGTTGGGCAGAAGTTTGTTAGATTGTTATTGCTACATTTAATCAGCATGCTGTTTTACATTGACCATTCAATATGTACTGCACAGGACAATCTCTGCCTAAAGACAAATGTCTTAAGGCAGAAGCACACTTAAATATCTGCTACAGGTATGAAGAAGAGGTCTGATCCAACAAATATCTTCTTTTTCAAGCAATGCACTGCAGATTAGGCAGAAGGTGGAAGAAATACAAAATACATAATTGGACAAGTAAATCCAGCATCAGCAGAGTGTAAATGTATGAAGCACCAGCTGCAGAGAAAGCCACAACAGAGATGAAGGGGAAAGGGAGGCTATTAGCAGGGTTTTAATTTACAAAAATGTTAAGCATTCTTGTATACAGAATACAAAAAAAAAAACATATTTTCAGTATGTAATTTAATTCCAGCCAAGCATCCTACAGCAGTGAAGACATAAACTGCGACTAATGATGCACACAACTGCATCATATGTTGCTGCTGACATATAGGGAAAATGGATGAACTTAATAAACCATTAGCTTGGCTATTACTGTTAACAGTGGAAGAAATGACAGCCTGGCATGCTAGCTGAGGTTACCAGAAATGCCTGGCTTCTGGGAAGGAGCAAATCTTAAAAACAAATGGTGTGGGAAGTAAAAGCAAAACAGTATAACTAAAGAATGACTGGAAGTAAAAAGAAAAAAATCAAAGCAATTACACTTGTCATACAGCTGTAAACCTGTTTTTAAGCACTTTCTCTTGGCTGGCAATGCCTCTGTTCAGTAAAGAACTCTGCCACAGTTCAGTAAGGCCTGCTATGATGACTCAGTAATCAACCTGTACAACTGTACAACTCTCCGTGAAAGAAATGCAGATGTTACCATCTGGGACTGCTGTCCAGTGACTAGACATTCTTTCATTCTTCTTTCTAAATTCTGCCCCTTTTTCTTTTATTGTTATATGTTACAGCCTCTGATTTGATGGAAAACACAACACAGTGAGTACTTGGCAGGCTGCTGCTGATAGCATGTGATGTCCATATCTGTTTCACTTTTACTAAATATTTGGGAAGCATGTTGGTGAAGTAAATGAAACTGACCCTTCTCAACCTTGACCCTGACATGCAGGAAAAGCAATAAGAAACAACAGTAAGGAATACAGTCAAGTAGAGGACAAGTACGTTAGTATGTAACAGAAGTTTAAGAACAGTTTTAACAATGATCTGTGCATCGTTTTATCACTGAAGCACAGTTGAAAATCTATCCAATTTCAAAGCTATGAAGAAATTTCAGATAAAGAACAATTGATCTTGAGAAGTCATAGCCTTTAAGTGACGACACAGGCAACGACTGCTTTTACGTAACAGTAACTTTATCAAACGCAAACTAAATTCCAAAATCTGTAGGATGAATGATATTGTTAAGCAAATGTGCAAACTTAGTAATAGGAAGAACTGCACAGAGGTTGTATATTTAAATACACATTATAGGCTCAGTTCAATAAGGTTCATTGGCTGTATTGACAAGTTTACAATCTACTGGCTTTCACAAAACTTTAAGGCCTATAGGCCTATGGCATTGCAATCTAGACTTTTCCTCATTTATGGCCTAACAGGTCACTCTCTGTATAGAATATAACAGCATTTGCTGTGTTAACAGATGCAATGTTTTTCTGCATCCATGGCAAGCAAGAAAGACGTAGCTTAATATATTAAAATAATCTTATAATACATTAACTTAAATGGCAGATGGAGACAAAAAGCTTATCTAGCCTGCATTTTAAATTCATTCAACATTAAATATCCCTATCTTCTCAATTACCCTTTCACTTTATATTCCATGTCTCCTTTCAATACCTCACTGTCTTTTCCCTCCATCACTCATTTTGGTTGTCATTAACAATGTTCTTGCAATGTGATGTCTGGAGCCTCTCCTTCCCTCTGATCTTCCTGTTCAGGATGACCATGTCACATCCCCTTAGCATCATCTTGGACAGTAATATCAGTTTGCTGTATCTCTCCTCTCAGGTAATGAGAGTTCCTTGTCCTCTAGTTTTTAGTCATCTACTTTTCCTTTCATGCCACAAAACCTCTTGGCCTTCCTCTAGATTCCTCTCAGCACCTTGATGCCCTTTTCTTTACAGGATCTGCAGTACGTAGCACTCATCGTGTTGTCAGTTCATGGTCCTGTAGAATGAAAGCATTTCCTCTTTGCTTGTGGAAGGCATCCCTGATAATGTACTCCAATGTTCTCTTTGTCGCTTCCTTTGCCTTCTCACTCTACTCCTTGTGGTCCACTCTAACTGTAATCAACATCCAGAAATCTCCTCCTTCTATGTTTTCATCAGTTCCTTCCCCCTAGCAAAGCGCTCACACCAGGATGATTGCAGTTCATTGTGAATCAAGTGCAGCAATTTGCCTTTTTCTATTATGAACCTCAATCGCTACCCTTTCCCACTTAGTTAACCTTTCCAACTCCCAGAAGTGTAACAAGGATGGGGCAAAGGGGCAGTCACTGCAGGAGCATAGTGTTAGGGGGATACACTCAGGAAGTACAGTTATTGCAGTCTTTTCTTATTTATTTGGTCTTCAAATGAAAAGCGGTTGGGGGATCACGGTGTAGTAAGCCAATTGATATAAATGTAGAAAAGGGTGTGGGAATCTAGCTGGCTTGCTATAGTAGAAGCAGAAGACATTTTTTCCCCTTCACTTGAAGAACTGAGTGGGTGGGACACCATACTGGGGGCTGATAGTGGTGATTTGATGAGAGTGTTATGGCTCTGTCAATGCCTTCCATAAACTCTTTGCTCCACCCCTTACTTCTGCATCAATTTGTGTGCCATAATTGAAGAACCTGATGCTATTAACTTTTCACAAAAAGGGCCGGCCTTTGTTCAATTGGTGCTCTAGGCAAAAGGGATCCACAGGGCCTCTCTACCAACCAATGCCCCAAATTGGGTCCACCTACACCATCCAGATTACTTTTTTCTTCCTTTTTCTCACAGTTTGCCTTACTCTTCAGTTTTTCCTGTACTCTTTCAACATATTTAAAAAAAACATTACTTTACTACAAAGAAATAAACAAATAGATCCTGGAAAAGCACCTCTTCAAGAGCGGCGCCCTAGGTGACTGCCTATTTGGCCTATGCCTAAGGCTGGCTATGCTCACAAAAACACTGAAAAGTATCAGACTTAGTTCTGGCCCCTGTGGTACTAACATATTCCCTTTGGTAATTCCTAAAAATGTCTACCTCATCGCAATAGTCTGTATCTCACAATCTCACAATTCAAACATTAAGCAACCAGTTCTCTGGAGTTGATCATACCCAGCCTCTCCAGGGCTCCTATCAGCCATCTGTATAAAAATGAATCAAGCAGTTTGTTGAAGTCAATGCAGATCACATTTGCTGCTAATTTTTTGTCAAGTTCACCTGTAACCCTTCAGATAGGTTAACTGGCCAGTAACTCCCAGGATAATTTCTGCTTCCCATTGCACAAGATGCCATACTTGTCTTTCAGTGCTTGGGTATTTCTGCACCAGGAAATGATATGATGAAGAACTCCATCAAGGAGTATGTTGGCAATGTGGTTAGCTCCCTGATGAGCATGACAGACAGCCCATCTGGTTCTTGAGTTTTATCTTCTCTGACAGCAGTAGGTTTCTCCCCTTTTCTGTGCCTCTCCATTGGTCTTCCCACTCTGCCCTCCATTCCTTCCAGCATTGCATACTCACATTGCTTTCCTTTGTAAAGAGTGAAGCAAAGCATTCATTCAGCACCTCTATCTTTTCCCAGTACTACTCCTTAATCTGTCTCCTAGCTCTGTTCCATCTAGTCATGTCTGTCCTTCTTTTCTCCTTTCTGCAATATACCTACAAACCTTGTTCTCCTTTCTGGTCTTTTCTGATAAGCCCATTAGAATTGTCATCTATGCTGCCATCACCGTCATCGTTTTCCTTACCTTTGTAAGGTATCTCTTGCACTCCCTCACCCCTTACTTTATATCTTTCAAGTCTCTGTGTTTACCCTAATTGTTACTCTCTTTTGTGAAGTCACATTGGCCTTTCCCCCTTTTTTTGCCTCTTCCTCACACTGTGGTCCATATTCTCATGTACAGCATCCCTGCCCCTTTCTTATAACTAGTTTACTCCAAGACCCCTAAGAAATTTGTCTCCCTAGTCCTCATCTCTTCTTCATTCTCTGACCTGGACTCCCAGATCATCAGCATAATTATTTCAGTTAACTTCACTGTGGCTTATAATACATTCACCTACATGTATCTGACTCTTTCTATACTGGCTAGGACCACATACAAAACTCTTTCATTTTTTGATACATTCCTGCATCAGTGGGCTAAGCAACTCATAATCCAAGCCCTCAAACAAGTACAGCTGCCTCTTTGTCACAGCACCCAAAAAATAGTGGGTTTTCTGCAATCAGGTTCTGGCTCACACGTGTATAACCAACTTCATCTTACCTCACTCTTCTCTTTTCCTTTCTCCTGCAATTTCTCATTCTCAGCTCTCACTTTGCCTAAATAATGCACTGTATTGATGTAAATCTTACCCTTTCCTAAGTGCCAGTGCACTTACCCTAGAGTCTGACCCTGCCCACTCCCTTGTCCTCCTTCCTACTTTGATGATTCTTGTCCTCTTTGACCTCACATATGACATCCCTCCTTTATGCACTCTATCTCTCCATCTTGTCTCTCCCTCTCCCTCCTGTCATTCCCTGAACAATTTGTAAACAACATATCCACTGCTTTACTAATACTGTATTTGCAAAAGTAAAGGAAACATAAAATAAGTGGCCTAGAATTATTGTGTACTGGCTACGTTTTAAGTGTCCAAAATCAGTGAGACAATGGCTTAAAATATCATGCCTTACATAGTGTGAAAGAATAAGAACAAAAAGGAATCTGGCAGAAAATAATGATATGGAAGTGTCTAATGAAAATATGTTCCTTTGGACTTTTATAGCTATATCTAACTCCCATTTAACATTCTAATATATATGCCGGCAAAATGTTGCAGAATACTGTGAGGTAAACTTAAAAAATATTCAGTTGCATGGTATTATTAGAATATTCTTAATATAAAATTTCAGAAGATTCAGTTTGACAGAATAAATTACAGCTTGCTAAATTATTTTCAGTTAAGAATGACTACAAGTTCACAGGTAGCTATGAGGCATGTGGTTCAGAAACCTGTTATTGTGCTCAGCCTAATGTCCTAATTGCACCAGACCACTGTTTATCGGTTTATAAGTGTTTATCAGGCTAATGACCACAAAGGCCGTTTTAAGCCTAGCCATACATTCCAAATCTTTGACAAGTTCTGGTACCCGTGATAAGTCTAAGCAGGGGCTTGGGAGGTGAAACATTTACAAGCAGGGGCCAAGGATATGAACTATTTACAGGTTGCCTGTGTCCATTAGAGACATAGGTGCCAAACCAGGGATGAATTTCCTGTTTACCATCCAATTGTCCAAGTTACACTTGAATTGGGTTAGACAAGAACTCTGCTTCACATGGATGTGAGCCTGTTCCAGACACGGGGTAGTCTCTGGAATACATACCTGTCTCTCCAGCAGGTCCTATTTATATCACAGGCAAGATTTAAGTCTTTAGAATGGGTGATTATGGTGCTGTTTGTTTTGTGGATATACAGGAGGTTCATCAGAGTGGGGTCTGACAATGCCCTGTATGCCAGACATAGATCTCCCCTCAACAGCCTGTAGTAGACAGAATATAGAGACAGAGCCTCAAGGCAGTTTGCATAGGACATGTTACCTATGCCCTGTATTCTTTTAGTGAGGAACCTCTGTGGATGTTCCAATTGTTGGATAGGCCTGGTTAGATAGCTACCAAAAGGGCATTATACTTAATGATAGGGCTGATGAATGCCGAATACAATGGGACAATGACTGCCTTGGACCTAGAAACCATACCTTTGTTTTTAAGCTGCACAACATAGAATTATTTCCTCACTACTGTAGACATGTGATGGTCAGAGGCTAGATTACATTCTATGTGTGTCCCCAAGTCCCTGACAAAGGGGTCAGCTCTTAGGGGTATTTTGTCAACATAATGGTTACCAGGGGTGGTTGACTTACCGAAGGATACTATTATGCATTTTTTGACATTTAGTGTTAATCCACGGCTTTGACACCAGTTGTTTGTCTGTGTCAGCCCCTCCTGGAGAACATTTGCATCAGTGCGGGATTCAATTACAGCTCCTAATTTGCAATCATCTGAAAATTTAGTCAGCCAGAGGCCACTGACATTGACCTTGATTTCAGAGAAGTAAATGCCAAAAAGGAGTGGTCCCAGGACTGATCCCTGATGATCTCCACTTGTGACTGACCTTTTTGTAGAGGTGGGTTCATCAATTCTAACTTTCTCTGTCCAGTCTGTGAGCCAGCTGGATATCCACTGGGAAAAATACTGGTTTGTACCTAACCTCTTAAGTTTGTCAACAATGCCCTAGTAGGGCATTGTGTCAAATCCTTTGGCCAGATCAAAGTAGGCAGTGTGAATCATTTTGCCGTCATTCATTGCTTTTGTGACATTCTCAGAGAAGTCCACCAGGTTAAGTAAGCATGACCTGCCGTTGATGAAACCAAATTGGGTTATTCCAGTATCTGGAGGTTTCCTGTGTCATTACTGATCATTTCCATGATAATTATTTCCATGGCTTTGTATATGAGACTATATGGGTCTGTAGTTTCCATAGACTGTAGATGGCACACCATTGTGCAGAGAGATGACTGTTTCTGTTCTCCATTCATGAGGCACAAAGCCTGTTTGGTGGCTACAGTTAAATAGCAATTCCAGAAGGCCAGATATGTCATATTTTATTCTATTTAGAAGGTATCCTTGGATATTGTCTGGGCCCATTGATGCAGTGTTCTTGGCATAGGGAGACCATTAAGCGCATGTTCAATTTACTTATTTGCTCAATGTTAAACAATAATTAAATGAAGGTTGAGTGCCTCAAATCATGGACTAGAGAGATCAGATCACTAACAGATTATAACCTTAATCCACAGTTTTTATTGACAGACTTTGTGCTAACTGACACGCAAGAATCTATACAGTGACTGGAGTTCAGATATGAATTGACTTGTGACAGAGATATCTTGCCAGTGAGCCATAATTTTGGCCTTAAAAGGACAGCACTTGAGGAGTGCCGCTTCCCATAATGTTCCCATACTGTATCCAGTATGGGAAAAGAACCTGCAGCCTTCTGATCTTCCCAACACCAAAGCTGAATGTGTTGAATGTTGAACCATTGACACGGGTTCAGGATGCTATACCAAAGCCCCTAAACAAAAGTGGAATTTTTTCTAAGAAATATTTATTTTAGTGAATGTATGCCTCCTTTAGTGAAATTATGCCTCCTTTAACTCTGTACATAAACAATTAACTCCATGGTTGTATGAGACCCTAATTTAATGAAAAATGGTTTAATGGAAATCAGTGACTAATGTTTCAATTAGCTGTATTTGGCTAATTGGGATTCTGCAGCCAACACCAAGTAAGTTCAAATGGCACTGATATAAATAATCTCTACAGCTCTGCTAGAAGGTCATTTTAAAGCTGGATGACAAAGGGGTATGTTACAATTGCCTTACTGAAGTGGGACCTGTCTAGCAAAAATTGTCTGCAATTATTTGGTGATAGTATTCTAATTCCAGTACTTATATGTGATGCAATGATGAATCTGAAAGTGCATTTACCTTGGAAATATGCTGCCATTATTTGGGACTGATATTTTATATTTGAATTTTTATTGTGATATATTGATAAACAATAACTACATCTCATAACTCATGGGTCTATAGTTCTGTTCCAACTACTAATTACTGTTTCCAAGACGTATATATCTTTTATTCAGGTTCATGACTGTTTTCTCTAAGAATTCCTCCCTCATAAATATATATTGTTTAAGCTCAATGGCTACAGTCTTAGTCTTTCTGTTTTTTTTTTTTTTTTTTAATGGCATCAGTTTTCTTAGATAGTTATCAAATGGGACAATCCCAGAGTCTAAAATTCTGACCGAAAGAAACTTGTGCTGATGCCTCCCAGTTGTCACCACCCACTTGGCACATCATCATCAACTGTACTCTGGTTTCAATTTAGTTTATGTAGCCGCGTTTCATTCCCTCTGGTGAACACAAGTAACAATATTCAGCTCCTGTCAAAGCTTTCAGTCCCAGATCTCTGCAAAACAATAAGGTTATTACATTTGTGTGTGTGTTTGTGGTGGGAGTGGTTAGGCAAGACTCTCAGTGTTTACTTTTTATGACCTCATCAAAAAGCTTATCTTAATTGTGCAGCTCTTTTGTTCCTTTATTTATTCTGCATAGCATAACTGTGAGCAGTATAGTCAAAAGAGTACAGTTTAGTGAATTAATACTAAATGTTAGCAGTCTATTGACATATTCCCCTTACTTCATAGTAAAGCAATCTCAGAAGTAGTATGCAAACCTTTCACACATTGCTGTACAGCCTTCATTGTGACAGTAAGTTTTGGACTTCATTATTTGAAATTAATCTGTTGCTTGTAACATACGTTCCTTACAGCAAGTCAGAAAACCATTATACTTGGCTAGTATTTAGAGATAAAAAAAAAACAAAAACATGAAAAAAGAAGACTGCTTCTATTGCTTTTGGAAACTGGCATCACTCTGATGCTTTTCTACAGGGCAAGTGGGAGTCATGCATAACATCATAGCACTTAACTAGCATTCAGAAATCCACACAAAATAAAATATGACATGAACACTCTGCTTACTGACGCTTTAGCTTTGCGCTTTTGATATGCTTTCCTGCAAAGCAGTAGCAAGCAAGATCATAAAATTCCTGAAATGTTACTTTTCTCTGAAGATAAAAAGTTACAGATGAAACTAATGAATGACTCGGTGAGAGCTGTTGTGAGTACAACTGCAATTTGACATGGAATTTGACTACGACCATTCAACCCTCCCTCAACACCCGCAGCTAAAGACAGGACATGCTCAGAAAGCCAGACTGAAAAATAAAAAGAAGATTAAGGTGATCTTGTTAGAACAAGTGCTTGTTTCTGTGACGATACAGTGAGCCGATTAATTATGTAGCCTCAACACCATTCAAGCTAAGCTTATTACAATATAATCCAAATACATTTTTGTCAGTGTAATCTACGTCAAGCAAATTTATATGAGACAATGTAATCCAAAACTACTACATGTATCTGTGACAGTGTAGTATAAATCTTCTAAATGCATCTGTAACATTGTAATCTAGCTCTAATGAATGTATTTTACTATAACAAATTCACTTCTTTGCAGGTGCTAGTGGAAATTAATGGCTTAAATGACGTCATACCTGTCCTGGAAGGTAGATTTCGTGCCTGTCTGCAGCCTTTCATGTGGAAGCCATGGACTGTACTTCAAACAGACAAAAGTAAAGGTATGAAACATAGGCAGATTGTCTTTAGTGGGGTGTTTTTTTATCATCTACATAGTAAACACATTTGTATCATTGTATGTGATGTGTGGCAGATGGGAATGGGGTAGGCCAAAAGTGAAAAAAAGCCTCCATCACTAGTAAGATGGTGCCTTTGGCTCCTCTCCATTTTGTTCTGGAGATTAAGAAAGTGCATGGAGTCAAAACTTATTGTGAGATGTACAGGAGACACCACAAAAACGTGAGCAGGGGAGTCTTCATTTGAACCCCGAAATAAATTAATTTACTTTTGATTTGAAATTTAATAGGAACATTTTTTTTACTTGGTACATAATTTCATTATAGGCTAAAAAGTGAGCAGACAGATTGCAAAACAGCAGTATTGTAGTGGACAAGAGACAGCATGCACATAGACTAAACCAACAGTGGACAGGAGCACAACTTCCTAACAGAAATGTGCATCTGCCCTTCAACATGTAGTGCTCTGCAGAAACAATCTGCAGTAATATGAGCAGACATTTATGTGAGTCCAAAAATATGTTTTAAACCATTTAGTAAGTGAGAGTATCAGATTGTGAAACCTATTTATATGTACCTGTTTAAGTATATAACACAGCTTGAAAACAAATACTTGCAAATGTGGAAGTGCACGCTATATCTCTCTGTTCTGCACCCTTTGTATTTGAATCATTTGTCATATTGCTGTTCTCACTTATGCTGTCTGCATCTGAAGGAATGACTTGCACTTCATAGTTCCTTGCCACAGTGCATACATCTAAACTGCCCAGACTTTCACAGAATGTCCAGATTTTTGCCTCACATTTTTAGTTTGTTTCTCATAAAATTGATGTTTTCTGGTAAATCATTGGCAAATAATTATGAAGTCAGAAAATAATGAAAGATATTTGAGTTTCAGATTTCATAACCTTCAGAAAATTCATGCTAATGCAAAACCTGTTGTTCTGTCAACATTCTAAGTTTGTAAGAGCAATAATTAAAAATTGTCCCTATTTTTGGACGTTTGTCCTCCCATCATTTATGGCTTAGTTCTTACTCTCAGTCAGAAGTTGAGAAGTATGCCGCAGTGCCTTCACTCTGGTTTAGGCTAGCTGAGGTCTGGGTATCACAATAGCACTATCACAGCATTTGTAAAGGCATAACAACTGCTGTAGTATTGCACATGGAGGGTCACAGTCTATAGAAAGTTTATATCATAATCAGAACACTTTCAACTTCCTTTCATTCTTCCTAAGTGCAAAATATAAAAATACACATACTGAGTGGTACCTATGTCTTCCACATGTTGCAGTTTGCATAACTGTTGTTATTTATTATCCTGTTAATCAGGACTAGGAAAAACCCACTGCATATAGCTATCAAATATGGAGGCTAAGCTTAGAGCTGTGACTTGCTTCAAAAGTCTTCAGAGTTGCACAATATCTGCATGTTTTTTTTAAATAATAATAAGCAGAAGCCTATTTGATGGAATCTCCTTATGATGGAAACTGCTTTTACCTCACAGCCGTAGAATGATACCACATATATACTTTACTCCCGGTCAACAAATATAAATAAATAAATAAATAAATAAATAGATAAATAAATAAATATAAATTTGCCAAAATATTATGAGATTATGAGACCTGGCTTTGAAATGATACAGCAATACGTTTCATAGCAAAAGATTTAGTTTGTAACTGGGTCATCTTTTCTGAAGCTTTGTGGGTTGCTAAGCTTCCTAACATGTAAAGGTAAGTAGTTCCATATTTTACAACGAGAGTTTGAAAGGCTGCATCCCCCTTATTACTAAGTTACAGTGGTAGAATCAAAATAGTTAAATGATTCCACATAATTAAAAGAGGGACATGAAGTTCAAGGTGGCAAACCTCTCATTTTATTGACCCTGTATGGCTTACAAGGCCTTACACATTCCACCAATTCAAAATCTATACTTAGTACAATAAAGTGATAGCATCATTAATTGTTCCTTATATTTTGCATGTCTCATACAGCATATTTTACTGTGAAGAATTCCACTAACTACTCAGATAGATATGTAATTGATTTTAATTACACAATTCACAATTGTATTCAGTGAAAGGCCTCACTAATGTGTTATGTTGAATTGCTCTTGACTTAAAATGTACTACACAGTTTGGATTTTTGTTACATGTAACACATTTTTACTGAAGTAAAAAAATGGTCCTTATATTATGTAATTATGTAATTTCATTTGTTTAAAACGTCTTGTGCTAATCATTGTAATACGTTTAATTGCTTGTTTGTAAATACTTGATGTTAAACTCAGATTGCATTATTTTGACATCACAATTCTGCCCAATGGGCCCAAATACAGTTGCAATCTTTTTAAATGCCCAAAGGAAGACATTTTTAATGAAAGGAATAAACTTTAACAATAACCAGTACAAAGGACTGGACTTCACCTTTTTGCCAAAATAAATGCAAATTCTTGTACAATGTGATTTGTTTATGTAGTCCCGCATAATACTTAAATGATTCAGATACAAAGCATTTGTTTTATGCCACTGTTAAAGGGAACTTAGTTAACATTTTTTGCATTTTTCTTTGTTTTCAGGACATTTACCTGAATATGGTTTGTCACATTAAAGAGGTAACCGAGGGATTGTCCTGAGTAAAAAGGTAACCGTAGACCAGAGTCATGACAAAGAAAGTGTCTGGTGACCAGTTTATTTACCAACTATATAAATATATATATAAATATGAACCACAAAGGAAGAGTCAGTCCAGAACAAAAAAAAAAAACAGTAATCCACAATATGTACAGTGAAAGGCACCACACAGGCTGCTGATAAAAGTACAATGACGTTATTGTTTTAACGCCACAAACGTGAAAAATACACACGTTTTCATCCAAGTAACCCTCAGACTTCCTTAGAACAATCACTGAAATGCCATTTTGATTAGTAATTTATACACACATCAATTAAATAAGTTAATTAATAATCAAAGAATTAAAGGCACAAATCTAAAAACAGAATAAAATGCAAAGTTATAAACACTAAAAAGTCATGAAATTTCATGCACGAATAAATGAATGCTGATAAACTTTGGACATAGATAGTAGATAAATATCTAAACAAAAATAATAAATTAATGTTAAGCACTAAGCAGTTGTATAAAACTTTAAAACTAAAAATGTGAAAAACATGAACTGCGATGGTGGTGCTGCAGTAGCGTTGTTGCCTCACAGTAAGACGTTGTCCTGTTTGATTCTCAGCTAGCGCGTCTTCTGTGTGGAGACATGAGTGAATGGGCGTGCCTTCGTTGAAGGTTGTGCGTCAAGGCCGGCAACTCGGTATGTAAAAATCTACTGCCAATCATTAGCGGACCGGAGTTCTGCTGTGGCGACCCCTAACCGGGAAAAGCCGAAAGACACAGCATATAAATACAATAGATGTAACACATTCAGAAACCAAATATTTTTGATATTGGATAATAGAACACATATTGAATATATAAAAAATATACAAAAAAAAATACAATAAATATATATATGATCTTACATATATATATAATTCCTATAATTTTGCTTCTTTAGTTTCAGCAAGGGTACCGATGAGATATGGTCATTGAGACCAGGGGATATATTAGAGTCCAAAAATATCTGCCAAAAAGTTTCTCTTTATTTCAGCCTATGTTCCCAGGGCCCCCTTCTCAATTCCTTAGGGGCAGTTTCTAACACAAAAAAAGAAAAGTTGGCATTAGAACATGTTAAAGTGTGCTTGTATAATGCATTAACATTACATTTACTAACATTGTTCATATGTTCTTATATTCTGCGTTTTAACTGTCTCTCAGTTTTGCCAACATAGAAACTGTCACAACCACCACAAGTAACTAAGTAAACAAGGCCCTGGGAATTAGAGTTGGTATAAGTTTTGGCAATTAAGGTTCTTTGCCTGCTTGATAAAACAGTCTGTTTTTTGTTAGAAATATAAGAACATTGGTTGCAGGCCCCTCATTTAAAAGTGCCCTTCCTTCTATCATATCTAACTGATTCACAAATATTTTTAATGCTTTGTCCCTTCCTGAATACCACCTTGATTGATTTTCCTTTCAGATTAGGTAAGTCTGTAAAATCTGAAAACTTGTCCCATTCTCTTAACACAATATTCTTGATTTGATGGGCATTGCCACTAAAATTAGTGACAAATGCCCTGTTGTAACCTGTCTCATTGAGAGTCCTAGATCCATGTTCATTAGAAAAACTACTTCCCATACCAAAAATAGGATTGTATGCAGTTTTCCTTCCTAGGGTAACCTCAAACTGAATAGAATTGATAAGTTCAATGGGATAGCCACGTTCAAGAAACATCTGTTTCAACACAGCACACTCGCTTACATAATCAGGATCATCAGAAGTCATGTGACTAATGTGCACATATTGTCCTTTGACGATACCTTTTTTCTGAAAAAATGGATGTGTGCTGTTGAAACTGATGTAAGTGTTAGAGAAGGCTGGCTTTCTAAATGCAGTTGATTTGAATCATCTGTCTTCTGTAAAGAAAAGTCTAAATAATGAACAATGGAAACATAAACCTGATGAGTAAACTTAAAAAATTGAGTAGTTTTGTTGAAATAAAGAATGAAATCATCCAAAAGTGCATCTCTCCCCAACCCAAAAATACAAATATCGTCCAGGAATCTGGAGTAAAAGTTCCAATAGTACAAATGTATGATCCCACACAGATACTATTATATCTCCAAAGGTGGGGGCAAAACTAGCCCCCATAGCAACTCCAGATCCCAGACAACAAAATTCACCCTCAAAAAATAAAAAATTATTTTTGAGGACAAGGTCCGGCAATTCATTACACAAAAAATATCATTCTCAGTTACTGCTGGTCTAGTTCTCAGTGCTTCTTCTAGCCAAGTTAAACCTAAACCATGAGGAATCACAGAGAATAAATCCACTACATCAATTGTAGTGAATAAAAGGTCTGGTGAGAAATACTCAGGTCTGACTTTGCTAAGAAAATCTCATGAATCTTTGAGTATATGAAGTTCACCACCCCAAAGTGATTTTAGTTTCCAATCTAAATATTTAACTATGGGAGAAATCTTAGAACCCTCCGATGCCACAATAGGTTCCATGACACGAATATTAGGATTGGAACATAACGCGCCTAGTAACTTTTTATCCTTATCTGCAAGATTAGGAATAATTCTAAATGATTTGGATTTCATATCTCAATTTCGAGAACATTTTCCAAGGGGTGTAGTCATCATGGATAAAATGTTATATGATAGTAAAATGCATACTGTTCTACATGATGATTCTAGATATACTAAGGTGTCCATTAATTAAATCAATATTTCATACAAAAAGATTGATTTGGCACTTAAAGATCTGTTTGATCAGGGTGTCATTGATTTTGACACCTATCAATATTTACACCATCCTTATCCCCGGGTATCCTCTATCTTTGGGATACCCAAGGTTTATAAATGTGTAGATGACCCCCCACTAAGACCTATTGTGGCATCGGAGGGTTCTAAGATTTCTCCCACTGCTGTTAAAATAATTGTACTTACATTACTTATTGTTGTTATCCTTATTATAATCCTTCATATTTTGCTTGATTACTCATTATTACATTCCATAATGTGAATTATAACATCTGTTTGGATATGTTTATTCTAACCTTATGTTTATATTTATTTCTACAGCACGATAAGGTAGGCTGGTTCCCAGCGATCCACCTGCTTTGATTCCCCTGGCTGTGGCACCAGAGGCCCAGCATGTCTTGGCCACAGACTGGTGCTTCCCCTGCACTACCTGTCATATTCAGTAGTTCTGCCCCACAGGTTGGGGCTGGGCCTCCCTTTGGGAGTGGAGGTGGAAGAGGTGATTTTATCACCCATGAAGAACTACCAGTTATGGTGTGTGGGTTGCTGCACTGAACTCTCAGTGCACTCCTACTCCAGATGGAGAGCATGCTGTCCATTCTGGTGAGGGACCCCCACCTTGTATCCCGCTGTCCATCACTGCCACCACAAAGGCAGTGAAGGAGCAGTGCTGACAGTCTCATGGGTGAGGACTTGAGTCGCACTGCTGCCTTGTGTGACGCAGATGGGACTGGGATTCCACAACACCCTTCCTATCTGAGGTGTTCACACCCCTCATGTGTCACACACCAACCCTGTCTGCTGTCTTGCCTGTCTTGTCTGTCTACAGAACCTTCCTCATCTCCCCAACTTACCTCCCCAACATGTGCCTATGTCCCTTCCCCAACATTCCACTATCACCTTAATGAAAAAAAAAAATGGGCAAACCCCCCCAAAACAAAATGTTGTCCCATACATAGATCTCCATTTTGCATATGTCCACTGGACGTAATTTGGTCTAACTTGCTTGACAACACACTTCTATTGTCCCACCCCTCTCTCTGGGGGTGACAGTCCGAAATCAGCTAAAAAATCAGTTAAATTACACAGTTGTTGCTGTAGAAGAAATGGATAGCAATGGTTCTTTCCTCCACCCTTCCTGCACATACCTACCTGCCTTTCACTATGTTTTTCCTGCTGCTTGCACCCCATTTCACTACCGTCCTATCTCCCCTTTTTTCCTTTCTTTAAAGATTTTTTTACATGATGTGGCGTGCCACACCACATCGCTTAGCTATGCTAACTAGCACTAAATTGATGTATGTGTATGAAAAACTATTAATCATTTTCAATAAAATACACCTTTGCCCAATTTTGAACCCAGGACAGCTGCACCTGCAGAACAGTAGATCAACCAACCAAGCCAAGCAGCTGCTAATTAATTTAATCTAAACATTGTAGTGCTCAAGTTCCCATCATTAAGCATGTTTAAGAGATGCTGCACATCCCGCCACACCATGCAAATCAGCTAAAGTCATAAGAGAAATATAGTACGGTAATTGGGACTCTAGGAGAAAGATACATCAGTATAAAGCCATATACATTAGTACAGACATAATTGAGGTATGTAATAGCAGGTAACCCTGCAATTATATGTACAACATGTAAAAACACACTTGCGAAAACATTAATGGAAAATTACAATTTTAAATGGGACTCTGGTAGAAAAATACAGCACTCTAAAGCCATACACATAATAATACATGTAAGTGAGGTATACAATGGCAGATACATTATTTATTTATTTATTTGCATTTGTTGACCGGGAATGTCCGACTGGACTCAGGTCCATTTTCAGTAGAGGCCCGGGGAGAAAAGCTCCACAAATTAAAATATTACAGACAGTTACAGATGAAGAATCCTAGCAATTAAAATATTACAAACATAGTTACAGATGAAGAACATAGTACATTCAGTAGATAACAAGCATCTGTTCAATCCACGAAGTCATAGCAGATATTAATTGTTACAATAAGAAGTTACTGCCATATAATAAGTAGATAGGCATGGAAGTATCAGAGCTTGCTGTAATCAAAGGTAGTTTGTGGGGTGGAAGAGAGGTAGAGGGTAGATGGAGTGGGAGAAGTTAGTGGGGAGAGGTACAAGGGCATAGCCAGCATGTTTTTAGGTGTGCTTTAAGTAAAGCTTTGAAGTGGGTGCATGATAGTAGAGAGGTTATTATGGGGGGAGGGTGTTCCATAATTTGGCTATAGCACTGGAGAATAGTGCCTCTCCAGCAGTGTTATTGGCTCTAGTAACCTGTAATTGATTTTTGTTGCTGGATCTTAGTGGTCTGGTGGTGAGATAGGGTTGGAGTAGATACTGGAGGGATGAGACCTTTAGAGAATGGTTAACCAGTTTGTGGGCAAGTGCGAGTTGATACCATTGAAGGAGGCGAGGGAGTTCTATCCAGCCTAGTTCAGTAAGTGAGAGACAGTAGTGACTGTGGTAGGATATCCCGGTGGTGAATTTGGTGATTTTGTTGTAGCAGGTCTCGGGTTTATTTAGATCGCATTGCCTTAGGTTGGTATATATTGGAGAGGCATAAAGTAGGGTGGAGATAAGGTGCGAATTTGCAACTGAAATCCAAGCTGCTTTGGTGAGGAGTTGCTTATTTCTGTATAAGGCTCCCAGTTTTTGGTGGACTTTGTTTATGGTCATGGATATGTGAATGTCAAATTTGAGAATGTTGTCTATTTCAACTCCTAGCAATTTGGTGTGATCTGTTGGGTTGATAGTGGTGTTGTCTTTTGCTGTGATGTTAAAGTGAGAGTTGTTTTGAGTATGTTTGGTGGGTTCGAAGATGAGGAGTTTAGTTTTGTTTGGGTTGAGTATTAACTAGGCATCGGATAGCCAAGTTTCAACAGAGGAAAAGGCATCCTGTGTGACCTTTTGCAGTCCAGGTAGGGACTGGGCTGAGCAGATGATGGTTGAGTCATCTGCAGATTGTATGAGTGTGCCATGTTTGGTGGCAGATGCTAGATTATTTGTGAAAATAGAGAAGATTAGGGGTCCAAGGATGGATCCTTGGGGAACACCAATAGAGACAGGTAGTTGGGGAGATATGTCATGTTGCCATACAACAGATTGCTGGTGGTCAGACAGGTAGCTTTAAAACCAGTTGGTGACTGATTGAGAAAAGGATAGGTTAGTGAGTACAGAGAGGAGTTGTTTGTGTGGGACCATGTCAAATGCTTTAGATAGGTGTAGGAAAGTAGCAGAGGGGAGATGGCCATTGTTTTTATGGTGAAGGATAGTGTTAGTAAAAGAGAGTAAGGCAGTGGTGGTGCTATGGTTTGGTCGGAAACCATGCTGAGTATTAGAAAGGAGGTTGTTAGTAAGGAGGTAGTCTGAGATTTGAGAGTAAAAATACAGTTACAATAACAGTAACAGTTCCTCAGTAAAATGTATAGAGAACATTACTTTTTGGTACACATGGTCCTGGGTTCAACTACAACTGCGTCTAGCACTGAAGATACATTAATGTGGACATCAACATTATAAACTGTGATGAGTGTCTCATCACCTATTTATCCATCCAAAGCAGTACAGATGTAATGACTGCTTCTAAATAACATTAGTCAAAGGTCTACAGATAGGACCCACTCTTACCTACTCCTAGTACAACACTAGCAGTTGCAGAGAATGTCAGGTCATGCATTAGTCTGAATTCCCAAAGGACTTCACATTGTGTACTGAAATTGTGGGCTAGTACTATCAGACAGCAGCCCACAATGATTTGCTAGTGATATTACAGACAACCACAACTGCACAAGTAACATACATATATGGAGGTTGTGCTAGATCCAAGGGTTGCCGGCACACATGTAACAGGGGACTACCATGACATAACACTTGATGTGATAGTTGCCTAACTGCATGACATAATGGTTAATGTAACCCCTACCTTTTACTAGGGCACACAAAGCATTCTGAGTTTTATGCTGATACTCATAGCTTTGGCTAACACACACAAGACATAACCTAATTTCCAGTGGGATGGGTTTCCTCCATTTCACTCTGCCTACACAAAAAGGCTGCCACAGGCCCCACACTTACTCATAAAGCTTGTTATCCTGCAAAGTGTGCACCCTCTCTGCCTATACCTATTGCCTGCAAGAATTGGCTTCAGCTTCTGCCCGTAAAACACGCATCTGTATGTAGAAAGTAGCTGCTACAGACATTCACATAGCAATGATGTAGTATCCCTACCCCAGTAATTTACAAACAAACATATGAGAAAGGGGTTGAAGTCTGCATTGACCCCTTATATCTTGTTCAGCAGTTGCATGGGATTGGCTGATTATACTGTAAAGCAGCTGTGTAGGCTGCAATTAGCATTTCAAAATCACGGATTGGTTCAGAGGCAATCACTTGCTAGTGAGAACCATGTTGAAAAGGCTAACCTGAAGCCTTTGTGAATGAGTGTTAACTTTGCAAAGTAAACTCATTGGCACAACATTTATATATTGGTACCTTTCAAAAGAGGAGTATTGTACTCCAGCGGGTATGTAACCATTTTGTTTCCAACATAATGCAAATATTTGAATATACTTAAGGGGAATGTGGATTGCATCATTAAGCCTGTCTTAGAACTGTTCTGTTGATAAGTCATAGATCTTCAAATGTGTTACACCTACAGAGGAACTAGTGCACAGGAAGGGTAGAATGGTTTCCGGTAATTAGGTACAATGGCCTCCTGGAGATTTCCCTTGATAGCATTTGTAATAGTACGCTGCTATTTGTTTGGCACAGTTGTTTTCATATAGTATGTGGGGGGGTTAACCTTAAGGCCCACACTGCAATAGACTCTTGTGTTGTGTGTATGATCATGCATCAGTATCTGTCATGGCAAAACAGGAATAGCTTGCTAGTACTACTACCCTAAGTGCATCCGCACCCTTTGTATGTTTACATGCTGTCAAGTACGACATGTGCAATCCAGCAGTGAATAGTGCTAGCCATCCTTTACTGATGTATCTCTGCATACTGTACTTCCATGTATGTGATCCTGACATATGTCCCCATTTTCTTGTCTTTCAGGAAATATGTATTCCCAATGTCGGGTCCCTTTTACAGATGCTGAAAATGAAATAATCCTGTAAGCATTGCATCAACACCATCAACACCTGCTATCCAGTGGGAGGACAAACTGGGATGAGCGGGCAACACTGTGGGCTGACCTGGTATGTGACGTGAAGGCAATAGGTCACCAGAGCAGGACATATGAACAAGTGTTTCACCATGCAACTGACATGATCAACGCCGCATGCAGAAGAGCAGCGGATGTGGCCAGGGATCGTTGTGTCACTGGTTGAGGCCCTGTGGCAGAATAACCACTGTCAGCCACTGTAGATTTCCTGGTGAACCTAGGAACACAGTACAGCTCCCAGGCATCCATGACCCAGTATTCATGGATGTAGGTGCCACCATCTCCACACAAGAGGAGCATCCAGGTATGCTTAGTTAGATCAGCATTTGAATACTGTAGCATTTAGTTTGTCAGGGTGTACATAGGTTTACGTGGGTGCCACATGTAAGTTTTTTGAGGAGGAGAGGTTAGAGCCACTTTGAATGACATGCTCAGATTGTCACCACCATAAAAATTAACATAGTAGCTACTGTAAATGTGGGATCTTTGCATGTGTTACCCTGTTGTAGTGAAACATGTGGTGCTGTTTAAATGACCTCTCCCTCTAATTTCCACAGAGCGGTCAGGAAGCAGATGAGGCCATGCTCCTGGTAAGCACAACACTGTTTTGTTAGAGATGTAGATTTAGTGCACTGTATTCACTAAAGTGTCATCCCAGGATTGCTGGCTGCATTGATGTACTGTTTGCATGAATGTCAACTGCACAGATAGTTTCTGTCTGTACACAGTTTAGAATCATACCTATGCTTTGTAGGTTTGAGTACACCAACAGATTTCACTGTATTATCAGGACAGTACATACTGCCATATGTGTCATCTTTGCAGAGTTTTGCCAGATGTAAACAGTGTACATCATTGTTGGTCATGAGATACCTGTGTAAAGGGCTTTTATTTACAAGAACTACAAATGTCTGTTAGAAAAGAATGTCCTTATGTCCTACTATATGAGGTTGAGGTTTAAACAAGTCTGTAATAGTGACTCCGGTGTACACAGCTTAACATATATTGCAACATAGTTCTGCAGAGCATAGTAGTGCAGGTATTAATGCACTGCTTTTCCCTTCTTATTACAGGTGACTAGGGGGTTGGTCTCTGTCCCCTTCACAACCTGATGTCAGTGTCTGATCAGACTCTGATGATGATGGTGGGCAAGCCGAGGCACAGGTGAGGGTTGCAGGGGCTGAATCTGTCACAGAGGTTGACATCATCCTTCTGCCCTCATTATCACCATACACAGTCAGCATGTCTACGTATACCCAGTTCCTTGAGGCCACAGATATTGGACAGTCAAAGGGTGGGAACATTGGACAGGAAAATGTGGCTACTATGACTGCAGTGAGTGTTGATACTGGCCAAAGCCAAAGAGATGGCAAAGTTCCACACAGGCAGATAAATAGTGGTGCTCATAGGAAGCCTGGTTTCCCTCCACCACCTGTTGCAGGTGTCTTATCACGTGTCAACCCTCATATTTTATGGCCATCATGGAGGCATAGTCATGTTCTGAAAGGAACCCCAGATGAATGCTCAGCATTATGGCTGCAGTATAGTCAAACATCCGTGACTGCCTCCACCATGTTGTTGATACCCTGGATTGGTTGACTGATGCAGTGGAAAGATGTTGGTCTCAGACAGATCGCACACTATCTGTCTTGGAATGCACATTGTCTGTGATGGAACATCTGGTTCGAGTTGAGCATCGTACACGTAGACATAGGTCAGCAACTGCATCTGCTGATAGCCCATGTGGCAATGCACAATCACGGTCCTGTAGTGGCAGTACATCCAACATTCCAGAGGGAAGTGTGCTGTCCACACCAAGATAAGGAAGGCCATGGGTTCATGGTCCTGGGCAATCCTGTGGAGGACATGGTCCCAGCAGACAGCAGTCACCCTCAGATAGTATCACGGTATCTGAGTTTTGGTATGGAGGTGCCAGTGCAACTCCTGGCAGAGCCAGATTGCATGTTTGGGGGCAGAGATGCTGATCTGTCAGCTATGCCATGCACAGCTCACAGCTGTCCAACATTCATTCATATAGGGCTAGCACTGAGCTTGACTGTGTTCACACAGACACTCACACACCACTGTTACAATCAGGTCAACTACAGACACACATCAATTGTACATGGTCCATCTTGCCTGCTCCCCTTTCTGACTCACAAACATGCTTGACAACCTTTGGGTCAGCCTAGGCCTCCTGCACTCCCATACAACACCCTGTGCAAGTGATGATACCTGTGCCACATCCTTGTCATCATTCTCATCGTTGCAGGGAAATGAAGCTACATGTCTAATGTACAGGGTGACTATTTAAAAAAATCTGTATTTGTTTCATTCATTATTGCCTTTGACATTCTACTTTTACTTGTCAATCATGCATATTGTATACTGCCATTTGTACTGAGTGCACCACATTATGTTATGTACATTATTTTGGATGCTGTTGTAATGGTTGTGTAGTCACACAATGAAGGGTGTCTCATGGCACTGTTTATGTTTCACTTTCCGGATTCTGTAGGACACAGCTATGTTGTGACATGTGCAACACCCATCAATGTCAGAGCACAGGATGGAATGACAGCACAGAAGATAAATTTCATCAGAAAGGTAAAGCAGTATAGTAGTGTAAATCCATAGGGTCATATGCATATAATAGCCAACCACAACAAGGGCCATCTCTCATCCTAGCCATGCATCACTACACTCTGGCAAGGTCTAACACCCTTGGTAAGTGTAAGCAGGGTTTGTAAGGTGACGCATGCACAAGCATGGGCGTGTAAGATGAACCATCTTACACTTTACCTATGTCCATTGGAGATATCCGTATTAAAGCAGTTTTCATCACCATGTTCCCCATCTTGTCGTGTAACTTGCACATGATTTTCAATAGTGCAGAACTGTGCATCACACCCATTAGGATCCTATGCCATATTGGGTGTAGTATCTGGCCTACATACCTGTCTTCCCAGCATGTCCTGGTTATACAACAGTAAAGGTGTAGGTTTGTAGGACAGGTAACACTTGTGCTACTCCTTACTTGGATATGCAGGGGGTGCTCACTAGGGTCTGACACCTCCCTGCATGGCTGGCAAGCACCTACCCTACAAAGCATGTTAGACACTTGTAAGGCAATACTAATAAATTAAAAGATGAGCACTTTGTCTGTACATGCAATGCACATCCACATCTTTACTGCACAGAGTGTCTACAGATAGTGTGTTTGAGGCTGTCATCCAGAAGGGTGTAGCATCATTACCCTAATTTTGCTGGGGTTGAACAGTGTCCCATTTTGTCTGTATGCTATTGTGACCCTGCCTAATAAAGGATTATGGTTAATGCAAGTGCAACATGCCCGCAGAGCATTATACTGAATTTAACATGGTATGTCACATTGTAGGTACTGTTTTACCATATGGTTCACAACATACAGGTGACAACATGTTATATTTAAGCATCCATCATCACACTGCCTATCCATGGCCTGTTGTAATATATCAGCAATTCAGATTCTAGTATTCCTGGCATTATCACTGCTGCAGATGAGATGTTTGAAGGGTCCACAACCCTGTAGTTCTATGTCACAAAACACAAAGTGTAATAAATGTGATGATATTACACGCCTTGCATCCATACTGTCTCACACACCAAGTCAGTATATATTAGAATGAGCAGGTTCCCTACATGCACACACCACCCCATACTCCTACCAAACAAAAATCACACAGACACTTGTGTGGAAGTCCTTACCAGACACATAAAGTAAACACCAGCCACCTGAGATAACCAGATGCATGTCCACTACATGTAATCACAGCTCTGCAGAACACAGTACATGTAACAGCTCATGCACCACTGTCTCACCAGTGAAACACCAAATGCAAAACACAAAAACACAAGCTATTACTCACAGGTAATTATATCATGCAACACATTGTTGTGCTTCTCACCAGGCTACATAAGGTGAAAGATCACAGTCAGCTTTCTGCAAGGTGCCAGGTTACACCATGACTCATGCACCCACATCCATCAGCATCAGGTACTGTACTGAGTACATCATACTTCTTCTTGATGTGTACGACCTGAGGCTTACCTCTCTGGACTGTATGCAGAGAAATGACTGGGATTACAGACTGTGTGTCTCTGGCAGGTATGCCATTGCTCTTGAGCTGTTTTTTTTACCACCACCTAGGATGATGGCTCAGTAATAAAGGTAAATGAGTGACTTCAATAATTGCATCAGTGTGTGGTGTCATCCACAGGTGCTGTGAACATTTCACTCCCCTGTCCCCACCACATGTACACCGTGACATCTCCACAACCTGTCCCATACCTTGCATGTCTACAGAGCAGGTAATAAATGGACTGTGATTTATGTGGAAACACAAGTATTGAATCTGCTAACATTTTAGGCTGCATCCTATATGTGATCCACTATAGATTACCAAAGTCAATGGACATTCTTTGCAATCATAGTAAAACCAATGGCTGCATCACAGCTGAGTGGACAACAGACACTGTTATCTCTTTTGCACAGAGACGGTGCATCCACTGACCACATAACATATAGATCTATTAGCCTGAGTAGCAATATCTGTAAAGCCATGGGGCTAATCATCATGGACCACAACAACAAAGATGTAGGTCATCTAAAAATGCATGGCACTACATTGCTTGGATTTGTGTTAGGTAGATCATGCCTTTTAAACCTGGTGGACATCTATGAATTGGTTATCAATGACCTGGATGTGGGAAATTTGTGCATATAACCATCTTGACCTAGCCAAGGCGTTTGACATTATCAGCCACTTGAGCATCATTGAAAAACCCACTAAGTTAGCCATACACAGTAATATTATTATACGATCACTAAATGGCTCAATGACAGAACACACATCGTGAAAATAGGTGAGTCCACCTCCAATATCTGAGTTGTATCAAGTGGAGCACCACAGGGCTTAATCCAGTGTACTGTACTGTTTGGAATCCAAGTGTCCAATGTACAACCTCAAAGTGAATGTCTGTGGCTAACAAGGTCATGTGATGACTACAAACTGGTAGTGGTCATAGAATCCTACAGAAGGGGATTAAGTGAACATGTGCTTGTTACCACAATTATGGACTTGGACTATGTATTATCATTCCTTTTGGGGTCAGCAATGTTCCCGCTACATATCAGAACAATATCTATACCTTAAGTACATACTCAGAGGTGAGACGGCTGGGCAAACATGTTTAGAGATACCATATCATACATCATCATGTCTCCACAGTAGTAAAAAGAGCATTACATGTTGTTCATGTCATAAGTGAGGACACTGACACCCACATATGATGTAAATATAGCTTGTATGTATTCATCCTCTCCATGATAATATTTGATTTCACTGGCCATTTTGTCATGTACCTGTACAAGCACCGGTACCAATTCCAGGGACTACAAAGGTTCCTCACAAAGGAAAATCAGGTCTGCAGCATCTGTCCTATGTGGTCATTTAATATCAGTGTAACTGTAATCTGTCATACAGACAACTCAGAGGTGATATCTGCCTTGTATACAAGGCAATGTCTGACCCAGCTTTATTGCAACTGCGCATATCCATACATCGAATGGTACATGGATTACTCACTGTAAAGGCCTTAACCTAGTATGCAACATCAATGACACATGCTGGAGGGAGAGATATGTCTAATAGAGTGAAACAAAACTTTGGAACACACTGCCACTTAATGTCAAGCAGAGCACATCAGAGGCCCTCTTCAGATGCATTCTATACAATTGAATGGGAGATGATAATTTCACCCAGGGGTTCTGCTGTATACCTCCTGTACAGGGGCAATAGGCACTGATTTTGGTAAAAAGGCTGAGAGCATGGGTTGGATTGTAAGGGCCCTAGGGCCATAAGCCTAGTAATTTTCAATCATCATCTTATCCCATAGGCTGACGTAAAACGCTTTGAGTAACATACAAACACACCAACTTGAATACGGCGAGAATAATACCATTACCAATTCCTGTTTGCTGAACAATGGACAGCATACACCCACTCCAAGTAGGCTATAGTGATATTAGAACCCCTACCTTTCTAGTGTAACAGACTACAGATCACAGAACTTAAAGCATACACCACAACTTAGGTCTGACAGGCAGATGTCTTTATGTACTGTTATTCTAAAAAACATCAGAAGGACTTGTAGAAACAGGTATTTGGAGGGATACATCACCTGCTATGGCCAAAATAATGCACATACACACAGTGGGCTAGTGTGAGATTAGAACCCCTACTTACCTATTGATGCACACTACAGCACACAGTACTTAAAACATTAATTACAGTTTAAGACTGACATTAACATTGCTGTTGGTAGTCTTATGGTAGATGACATCAGATGGCCTGGTGGAAGACAGGAGTTTGGAATCCTGCAGCAAATGCAAAGGCCAAAAAAGTGCAGAACCACTGCAGTTTGGCAATCAGTGAGTTTATAAATGACTGTGGTCAAACTACTTGTACAGTAGGTAAACAAGGTCTGAATTGAACAGCATGTGTAACAAACAGAGTGACATTAGTTCTTACTGTTCTCTACGTGTCGTAGCCTTACAGGAAGGTAAGAAAGTTTTTTTATTATTCCAGCTATGTGGCAACAGTAGCCATTTTGACTATCTGTGCCTGTCTGCATTTTGCTGGGCAAGTCTGTGGCGTAAAACGATTGTGTAATCTAGATATATGTGGAGGTACAGGGATGCATGTATCTACATATATTACAGATAAAAATACATATATATATATATATATATATATATATATATATATATATATATATATTACACACACACACACACACACACACACACACACACACACGCACACATATATATATATATATATATATATATATATATATATATATATATAAAGAAAGAGAGATTGAGAGAGAAAGAGAGTGAGGCAGATACACACATGGATATATATGCAAGTATTTTATGTCCAGTGGGAGTTTTGGCTTGTTAAAACTACTATATTTTGGTCTGGGATTCTGTGTGTTCCACAATATGACATCAGACCTGTTTCTGCCCTGCTGCACTTCCCTCACACTGGCTAAGATGTTCTATAGTTGTCTTACTTAATTGGTATTAGAAACCAGTTATTAATTCTGCACCACACACACCATGACAGTCTGTAAAACACAACTTATAAATACATCACATCCAAAAGATGTGGCTACTTCTACACTGGAAACAGAAATGCTATCAATAAAGGTAATTGCCTTACTCCTATGGGGCACAGAGGTTGCTTGACAGAAAAGGATGATTCCCGACAAAATAACCTGAATAAATATGCACATTGTTATTCCTCCGTGATCTAAAATCAGTTTTTTATATCACTGTCCTGAGAGTAATTGAAATGATTATATACCATTGATGAGTTACTGTTACAGCAGTTACAAGGGAACACTGCTGTTTTGGAAGTGGGGGAAGAACAATACATGCTGTGCTGGGATAAATAATAATCTGACTATCATTTAACACCACTGTGTAACATCTCCCTGCAATGCTGGGCCAGGACTACATGAATATTCCATGCATGAGGCCGACTGACTGGGAATGGGGACATGTTACTGAAATGAGTATCTGTAGTCCCATGTGGATGCCATTTCTGTCAAAATAGCCCACTATAGTAACTTGCATAATGTACTAGGCCAAAACATGCAGTTACATATCATAATAACCCTTTTGAGTAGTATGTAGGTTATGGACTTATCTTGCAAATGTAGCAGTTTACACAGCTGTAGTTCAGGGCTGACTCTGTCTGTTGTAAGCAGTACACAACCAATACATGGGTAGGTAAAGATTGTGTGAGTTGCTGGGCATTAATTGTAATTTATGTATGTGAGTAGGAGTAAGGTGTCAGACCTTAGGTCCCTAGGTTGTCAGTAATGTACTATGTGTTGTCTTTTAGCCAAAGCCAGGGTGAACTGAGCATGCCTACTTTTGAATACAGGGACATCAGGAAGAGGTTCCTCCTCTGAGTCCTCCTGTGACTTTGGTTGTGGTGACCTATGCACTGATGGGGGGGGCTGTGTATCCCTTCCCTTTGCTGATCCTGCTGCAGCTATTTCCACTGGATCATATTGTGTAGCATAGCACATACTGTGGATATCTATGTGCATGTGGCTGGAGTGTACTGCAGGGCTCCACCAGATACATCGAGGCAACAGAACCGTGACTTCAGAAGCCCAAACACATGCTGTATGATATTCCTAGTCTCATTATGGCATTCCTCTGTGGGTGTGTGTGCATTTCTGAGGGGTGTCATCACCACAGTTACAAGGCATAGCCAGCATCCTCCAGTAAATGGCCATGTGGGATGTCCCCCCTAGCAAACATCTGATACAGCTGTGATGTGTGCCAGATATGGGAGTCGTGATATCTGCCAGGGTTGCCAACACACACATTCAGGATAATCCCCTAGGCATTACACACAACCTGGCTGTTGATGGAGTGTTACCTCTTGTAGTTAAAGTAGATTTTACCCTACTCACAAGGTGGAGACTTGTGTACATGTATGCAGTCTATGGCACCCAGTACTTCAGATTAGTGTGCTACATGGTAGAAGTGTTGTATATTGCTGGCCCTCCCCTCAGGGGGGAAGGGAAAAGATATGTACTCACTGGCATGGGGAAGCATAGCATCCAGGAATTGGTGGAGTATCCTGGATGCAGATGCCTGTGAGACCCTCATCATCTCCACAGTTAGTCTTTGAAAAGTACCTGTAGCTAGACCTTTGTCTTCACTGGGATGGGTTCCACTCTGTTGGCTATGGCTCTGAGTTGAGAGCAGCAAAACTGAGTGAGTTCTTGTAATATGTATCTGTCCACCCTGTAGCACTCTACAATCTATCGATCATGTAGCTCCTGGAAGGTTACCCTATCATATTATATTTATTATATTATATTATATTATATTATATTATATTATATTATATTATATTATATTATATTATATTATATTATTATAGGAACACTATTCTCCTCCTAGGCCTAGACCTATTGTCAGCAGCACCATCAGCATTGACTTCAGCCTCTAACACATACAGGTGTAGAATGGCTGCAGCAGACCCTAGCATTATGTCAGTTAAAATTTGCAGGTCTCTACTCCTATAGTTCAGAGTAGTGAGGGGAAATCAGAAAGTAGGGTGTATTCATACTTTATACAGTTGTGCTGTAGGTACACCATGTGGGATTGGCTAATTCTGCTGCAGTTCACCTTGCCAGAATAAAATTAACATTTATTTAAAATCCTAATGAGTGGATTATGATGCAGTTCACCTGGCCAGAAGATAATTAATATTTTTTAAATCCTGCTGGGTGTGCACCCTGCCACTGTGCCCCACAGTTCGCAGCATAGCTGAGGCAAGCTAAGATATTAATTGAAGGTATCTGGTTTTCCTAGACATATTCCTATGTCATCAGTATCATGCGGGTGGTCTGCCCACGAGAAAATGCTCAGCTATGCGGGTTACTGAGCTACCCATACTCACCCAGTACTAAAAAATTCCTACATGTTAACAGACACCCCCCCCCAATGTCATCCACATCCACTGCGAATGTCAACACCATGTACGAACCTACTCAAAAGGGATCTGATCTGTTGACATGGTTACTCATTTTTACCGATTCAACAACTTCCCCTCATTTGCAAACACATTTGTGCTGACAGCCTGGAAACTAGACAGTTCATAACTGTGTAAGCTAGGTAACAGCATGAGTGCACCATTGTAGGAACTCAATGCATGGTCCTACATGGCAGTTCTGTAAAGTACATTAAAAATGTTGTTTCACATAATTTAAAATTTTTTTTTATTAAACATGTTTCCGCAATGTGGCACATTGTGGTGCATAGCACAATCAAGTGGAGATTATAAAAAAATATTTATTAAATTTTCATATTCCCTTCTTTTCCAAACATCAGCAATGTATGCTTTGCACATTATAAGCCCCCCATCTTACATTTTCAGGGGAGTTATGTCCATATTGCTGGACTTTTACTTCCCCTTCTTCCTGTGTTGACCCTGTATGCTGAAAATGTTCATGAACACTACAGACACCAGACGGTTGCCTCTCAGCCTGCTGAATCGTTGTACCTATTTCATTTGCATGATATTCACCTACTTAAGTGGAAATTTGTATTCCATGAAACTTTCCCTGCTAATGCATGCATGAGCACCACTAAGCACTGCTCACTGAATATAAAAATGTTCGCACCCGTGTACTTATTGCACCACGATGCATACATAGAAAAATAATGTGTAAGGTTAATTGAATTATCCTGAAGTACTTTTGTTCATGTTAAACAAACTTCATCAGATCTAAACTTTGCAGTGTAATATATTTCAGATTTAGAGGCAAAGTAATCAACAAAGATTTATTTACATTTGACAAAACAGTCTTGGTTTCTTCTAGTAGTGTATAATAATTATCCAAATGTAATAATTACTCAAACAAGTTAGTGACATGTTAAATCTTAAATAGCATGATAGGAATAGAGGAATGAGATATTCCTAAGAAATAAGCTGGTCTGCATGTAGTCTACCAGAAAGAGTAACCATATATAGAAAAAAATATATACATATACATATGTGTGTGTGTGTATGTGTGTGTGTGTGTGTGTGTGTGTGTGTGTGTGTGTGTGTGTGTGTGTGTGTGTGTGTGTGTGTGTGTGTGTATATATCTAGGTTCATAGGTAGGTACTAGGCTATCTGCCCGAAGGCATTTATAAGCCTAGCCAGAATGTGTTGGCTTTCACTGCACCCTTAGATTAGTTCCCTGTACCTCTGTCCAGCAGAGCCATTGAAGTGATTTCTAGAGTAAACTTTCTGTTTCCCATCCACTCATCAATGTTTCTCTTGAACAGGGATAGCAAGGAGCTCTGCCTAATGTAGATTGGAATCTTGTTCCAAAGCATGCGAAGTCTCTGGGACAGGAATCTATCCCCCCAGCATGTTCTATTTATTGTTGTGGTGATGTTTAGATCCCTGTAGCATGTGGCTTGAGGGGATATGGTTTTCTTTAGATGGAGCATGTCCATCAATTCTGGGTTGGACATGGCCTTGTACGTCAGGCAGAGATCACCTCTGAGTAGGTGGTATGCAACTGAGTACAGATAGAGTTTCTTCAGTTGAGCTGCGTAGGGCATCTGCTTGAGGCCAGTGATCCTCTTGGTGAGGTACTTCTGTGGTCTTTCCAGTTGTTGCAGGTGTCTTGTAAATACTTTCCCTTGCTTCAGTACTGTGGTTTGAATGTAATTACTTCATGAGTGAAATAAGTTTCCAAACAGTAACAGTAACAGTAACAGTCAGGCTCTACACGCAAGTCTGTTGCATGCTGTACTTGGCATCTACTGCTCTAGAAAAAAAAAAAAAAAAACTATATATATATATATATATATATATATATATATATATATATATATATATAAGCTTTCTCTGGTGTCTTCGATGTATATTGAAATGCTATCACGTACCTTCACAAACACTTAACTCTGCATGCTTTAAAACAGTTACAGGGGCCGCACTTGTGAGTAACTACAAAAGACAAAAACAAACTATTACTCAATAAAATATTGAACTACTTTTATGACGAGATTTGTTCTTAGCACACTACAAAATTCTACATGTATTCATGTCTAAAAGATGCTGTCAGGTACAGCAGAGTTATAATACACAGCTTTATAAACACAAGTGATTCTCTATAGGCTTTGTGGATGGAACTGGACAAAGCCCAGACTTTCACACAGAGTGAATATAATGTTACATGTTCTACTTTGAATCCTTTTGTAGCTGCTCTCTATTTTCAGAGGGAGAGCCACTGATATGCTGACAAAGAATCACCGTTTGAATTAAAACGCAAGACACTTGGAAGCTGTATTCAAGAACAGCCTTGGCAGAGGGGCATCATTGGCAGAGGCAGAATTACTCAGAAGAGGAGCCTTGCATCTGACATTTGAGAGTCTTATGCAGGCATAGGTCTGTCCTGCCACCAGTCCAATTAATTTGCAGTCATTACTTCTAAAAGTTAGTCATATGAGTCTCCCTTACAATGCTAGCTTTGTTAAGAAAACTGGCCTCCTTTGCCACTGGCTTTCTTCTATGTTTGACTAGTAAAGGAACAGACATGTCTTTAACCATCATCCAAAATAATGCAAATAAGAATTACTGTGACTTTCTATACTGCATGGAAAGTAGCAATGAAAAAAGACTAAAAAGAGTTACATTGCAGAAATATGGTGCGTAAGCATGCATAAACAAGATGGGGCCATACAGGATATAACATGCAGGTCACAATTAATATGCCTTTAGGAGGATATTCAAGTACGAATGTAGCTATAATGATTACATTTTACTTCATGTCTGGAACTTCTTTGTAACTAGAAACTTCATACCCATTAACTAAAAACATGCATCATATAATGATTATTCATTCATTTCCGTGTTGTGTGCTTTATGCATTTTAGTGTTGCAAGAATCTGGCACCCTATCTTATTTAGTGGGTGCAAGGCACAAAAAATCTTGAATGGACCACCAGCCTATTAACAGATGCGATGCATATCTATACATATATATATATATATATATATATATATATATATATATATATATATATATATATATGTACACACACACATACACACACACACACACACACACACACACACACACACACACACACACACACACACACACACACACACACACACACACACACATACACACACACTTTCTGTCTCTCATTGCATATACTGCCAGTTTGGAGAATCAGTATTTGGATTATGACATATCTGTGGGATGTGGGAGGAAACTAGCTGACTAATTAAAAGTCCATATACATACAGGGAGTATGTGCAGACTTTGTTCAGAAAAAAACCCAGGTGAAAACTGAACAGGAAAATCAAATGCTTAGAGTAATGTGTTTCTTTCATGCTTTACCTTCACGTGTGCAAATCAAGCGTAAATAATATTTTATTACTCAGCTCTGAACATGCTTTCTTCTTTTTAAATGTTGTTTAGCAGCAAGGTAAGGACAAATATTTATTTTGCGCATGCATTAATTTATTTTTGGTATTAGTACAGTAAAAAAGGCATTCTTTTAAATACAGTATTTGAGTATTTAGCTAATTTATAGTTCGCAGTTTTAAGAAACATACATCTGAGTCTGTTGGCACAGTGGTTGCAGTCCTGTGTATGATGTGGTTAACCTGAGTTCTAGCAATGTATCCAAAAGGAGCGGAGTTCTTTAGGGCAGTTAATTTGGAGTAGTGAAAAGGGGACTCTCCTGTTTTTGTTGGAAAAGGTTGGTTTACACACATAGGCTGATCCCATGCTGGAAATGAAAATACTAACTCTGGGTTTCATTCCTCTCAACTGTACAGATTTTTGCAGAATGTCCAGATTTTTGCCTCATATTTTTGGTCTGTTCCTCATAAAAATTGTGTTTTTTGACAAATCAGTGGGATGATCTAAGGATTAAAGTCACTAAATAATGATATGAATTTGAGCTTCAGTCTTCATAGCCTTCAGAAAATGCTGGCAAATACAAAACTTATTATTCTAGGAACTTTCAAAGTTTGGAAGAGCAATATTTAAAATGTGTCCTTATTGTTGGGCCTTTGTCCCCCCCATTATGTCAGGCTTTATCCAGATCTAGCTCAGATGGTGTAGTGGAACATTCCTCTGACTATAGTGTTTAGCGTCATGGGTTTGACACTTAGGACTGCTGTTTTCACCTATGAACCTAGATGGAATAGACTTCCCATACATGACAAGCAGAGCACCACACTGATCCTCTTCAAGAGAAATCTTGATGAGTAGATAGGAAATAGAAACGTCACCCCTGGGGATCACTCCAGTGGCTCTACTCGACAGAGGCACTGGGAACTAATGTCTGGTGGCACAATGCTAGGGTAATCCTATGGGCTAGGTTTGTAAAGGCTCCAATGCCATTAGTCTAGTACACACCTATGAACCTATAAGAGGTTGAAAGGTATGCTGGTTGTATGTTCTGCATACCTCTTAGAATGCAGTATGCAAAGATGTCAGAGTTAGTGTGTGCATGTGATAGTGAGGTGAAGATTGAACTTTGTTTTAAGGTACATGGCTGATCTAAGGATAAGGGCATAAGCAGATAAGCCTCACAGCTCAGGATGATAAACTACCTTGTGCTTGGCATTTGCTTCTCACTACTCTGAGAATAAGTGAGGTGTTGAGAGGTCAATCATTCCTGTGGATGACAGACCCCCCCATAGCATGATGTGGGGGCTGTAGTCTGTGTAGGATGGTGAAAATATTAGGTAAAAGAAAATAACTAATATTCTACCTGATAAATTCAGTGCAACATTTACTCCACTCACAGTTATAACTATCCCAGAGATTCCACAATCCCAGCCTCCCCCTTTAATTACTATACAAAAAGTTTTCTCAGCCCTCTTAAAAAGCTAGGAACACCAGATCTATAGTCCCTTATAATATTCAAGAGTGCCTTATTATCTGTGCCCAATATGGCTTATCTGAGCTCCTACTTAACTTATTTTATCTAAGCCTTTCAACTGCATTCCTGAATTTGGACAGCATCCATTGTCATGTTGTTACACAAGGGCAGCTCAATAACAGACCCAAGTAACTAAAGACCTGGCATGTATAGCGATGAGCATACTATCTCAGACCACATTGATCTGGACACTGATAATCTTTCAACCCTAGACAATCATCACTTTGGCTTTTTGTCAAAGGAAAGTCTGGCCTATTTCACCTCATTCATTCCTTCTGAGAGAGTAAACAAAGCAGTAAATAGCAGTTATTCCCTAAGTACAGTTTATCTAGATCATGGCCAGGGCTTTGACACTGTTCTCCATTCAGGCATTATTAACAAACTTGTAAATCTGAATATAAATCATTATGTTCTATGTGATAGAATGCATAAGGTCAGATTTTGAAAAATATAATACCACTGCTATACCACATGGCGTAGTGTTGGGCCCTCTCCAAACTGGCATTGAATTCTCAGATGTTCAGACCAACACTACTAGCCTATTGTTAGCTAAGCTTGCAGATGATTGTAAATTGGGTGTTGCTATTTGATTTTCTACTGACTTACAATGGGTCCAACAGCAAGTAGAGTATGTTAACAATTTGTGCAAGGACAATGGCCTTCAATTAAATATGAAAAATGTAGTATAGTTATTTTTGGTAAATTAAACATTTTCACAAACCATATAGGTGACAAACTTCTCCAATCAGACACTGTTATAAATGATCTAGGCACTCTTGTTATAATTCCTTATCATTTGACCATTATGTCAACACAGTCATTTGGAAGGTGTTGTGTCTGGATTAACTAATTTTCAAAGGCATCTCCACTATATCCAAATAATTTTTACATCATTTACTCTTATTACATCAGACCAATTAGTGAATGTAATTTACCCTTTTGCACGCATCTGTCTAAAGACATTGCGCAACCTGAGAGACTTCAGAACTTCATACCTAAAAAGGTCAGTAGACTCAAAAATATTTGTTATAAGGACAGACTGGCAGTCCTCTGTAAATACTCAATCTCTTTAGATTCTTCCACGGAGATCTGCATCATACCTTTTGAGACATAAAGATCCAACCTTCTTTGACCTCCTATTACTTCACAAAACAACGCATAGTTTGAGGATACCACACAGATGTTAAAAACTATGAGAAACAGGCAGCACATTCCAGGAATAAATGCACTCCCAAACCAAGTATTTAACTTTTTCTTAAAAACAATTAATGAACTAATCTGACATAAAGATCCAACCTTCTTTGACCTCCTATTACTTCACAAAACAACGCATAGTTTGAGTATACCACACAGATGTTAAAAACTATGAGAAACAGGCAGCACATTCCAGGAATAAATGCAGTCCCAAGCCAACCAAGTATTTAACTTTTTCTTAAAAACAATTAATGAACTAATCTGACTGACATAAAGAGGTAGGCTGTTACAGGACCTAGCAATGTCAGGAGATATAAATGTTGTTCTCAATGCCATTTTATATTTAAGAACTTAGAAATTGCAGTTATATACTTTAGATGATTTACTGGTCTGCAACCTATCAATATTCAACAAAGGATGTATTTCTTTTGCTAGTATGTTAAACAAATTTCAGTTATTAGCCAGTAATAACTTATTGAATATAGACAGTTTTTCTAGCCATCAGTGTTTTAAAGTCATCTATTCTTTTCATAAACTTTCTTTAGGCACTTTCAAACAATGACAGATCACCTTTGGAACTGGACCAGAAGGTAGAGTTGTATTCATAAATGGGTATAACATAGGTAGTGAATACTTGTACCAACTGGAATTTCAAATAACCAGTTTCAGGTACTAAATCTTCATCAGCAGATAAATAAGACAAGTTGGTGTGATATGTTCATATCCCAATGTATTTCTTACTTCTGGAACAAACATCCACTACATGTCAAACAGAGTAAGAATGTTGCCGCCTTTAAGGTTAACCTAGATAATTGGATTGGCTACCCCAAATTCCCTGCAGGTCTGTCTTGTCTTGCTCTCTTTGAGGATGGGGAGAAATTTGAATAAGTTTTGTCTATGCTTTTAGTGGCCAGACTATTTACCTACAAACATGCGAGTCTAAAAGTTGTTCCTTGGAGTTCTTAAACACATTAGCACATTTAGGTAAAAGAGTATAAGATATACATACAATGATATAAAATTATCAGTAGGCATGTTTAAAATGACAGGAAATAGATGCGAGGGGCAGGGGAGTGCATCTGCCTGCAGTGCTGCTGACCACCTGAGATACTTTAGTGGCTGAGGAACTGGAGGCCCATCCAGGGTCATTGTGTCATAAGACAACAAAAATACAAAGGGCACAGAATCAGCTTAATATGTATCTCTTCTGCTATAGCTTTCACTGCAGTAACACTACATAAAATACTTTCATTCTTGTAAAATGTATAGATTATTGGTATAATCAAACACTAACTGACCCTAGTATTCTAGATTCTATCACCAACAAACTTCATCATCTTTAATGTGTTAAACAACCTATCACTTTTCCTCCTCTTACATTAAATCTGTTACTCTAACACTCCACCTTCCCTGTCCCCAACACCCCTGTTCAGCATTCTGGCCACTCATTGTCTACATACCTTTCTTCTTTTTTCTATTTTGTCCTATTTTCTTTCTTACTTTTCCTAACACTGCCATGCCCACTCTAAATTGTTCCTGGTTTTGCAAAGAAAGAGGAGGTCAAATAGGATTGGGTCCTTCATAGCTCGAAGAGCAGCTGGTAATCTGCTGAGTATAAAGACAGTTATTCTAACCTATCAGTGTAGTTGAGGGATTTAAGGCCTTTAGTTATTTAGTTTTTTATTTATTTTTCTTAAAAATATTTGGGGCCTTTTCAGTTGAGTGGTATGCTCTGGTTTGTACATACTAAAGGGGCACTGCAATCAGCAATGGGTCTGCTGAGAGAAAAGTGGAGTGTAAGATGACTTTTTTACATCTTGAAGATATTTCCATAGTAAATGAATGAGAGTGAACTGTCTGGATAAGTACCTAGGACTCTTATGACCATATCTGTTAAAAAAGGAGTACCAGTTTTAACGGGTCCACGTCTAAATCTTGAAAGGTCATAATCTTGAAATTCAAAATACTGAGTCCAAAATCTTGAAAATACTGAAAACTCAAAATACTGAGTTTCATAATACTGAAAAAAACTACAGGATACTAATACTTACTATTCTCCACCAGAAGTACATAGAGAAACAAATAAAAGACAAAGCATATTAGTTTACTCCAACTATTAGTGTGGGGGGGCAAGCTCCCCTGCACCCTCCACACCTCCTGCTACTTAAATATATCAACTCCAAGATCGAACTTTACTACACCAAAACAAGTTATATTGTTGTATATCAAATTAAAAGGGAACATGACTAAGGTTACAACAGGCAATCATGAAGCAAGTAATGGTATGTTTGCCATTTTCTTCTGTGGAGTGTGATCTTGGTGTTGATATATTTAAGTAGCAGGGGGTGTGGGGGGGGGTAACATTTTTTGGTTTGAAACCTCTGACTTCCCTCCAAATGAGTGTCATTTCCATAATGCATACCAAAATAGAATTATATTCGATAATGAGGTAGATTAAAGGAGAAATACATTGGAAGTAAGACATCATTAGTTCTGAATGAGATATCAAACAACAAAACGAGCCAGCAAACTGTGGTGCTGTTACTTAATGCTAAGCATTTATTATCATTACATTATAGTCCACCTATGACATTGACATCTGTATGAAAAATTTTTTTGAATATGTAATATAATACAATTATATGAATGTAGCATTGACGGTGGTTTGTTGTATTATGCTAATGGACAGTTTGGTTAAATTCACAAGGGCTATTATGGTCCATATTTAAATAATCTGGACTACTACTAGTGGAGCAGAACCAGCACTGCATTAAAGCTTAATTGAATCATTATTTATGATTTCAAGAACCAAATTTTTGGTTTTAATATCTCAGGTTGATTCTTAACAGGGTATTTTCCCTATAGTATTGTATATATTGTATAATCAACATATCTGACGGTGTACCCAATTAATATGGATTTAAGTAAGATATTAATGGGTTTATCTGCTAACAGGGAGGATTTGGGGGTATTTGGATTAGGAGATACAAATAATGTGAATATCAATACCATAACTAGGAGCCCGGAGTATACTTGTGAGGCTGTTTTTCAGAAATTAAACAAGAGTATGAGATCATTAAGATCAAACGTGTGGCATTCCAGATTCTTTAGAGCTTATTTAGCCAAGGGGATTTTCCCAAGAGGCCTAAGGGTCAGAACACAACCCTTAGTCACTGAGATTGATGCCGAATTGGCCAAACAGTGGGCCGCTATACAACAACAAACGGCTATGGGTTTTATTGAGGCATTTGCTAGCTATCACGATAGAGTGATAGACAAAGTTATTATAGACATCACGAAATTATGTGAAGAGACAACAGCTTTTGAGGGCCAGTCCTTTTACATGACATCAAACGCAAGAGGCCAGCATAAGCAGTCAGAATCCTTTTATTGTTAAAAATATGTAAATTACAGAACAAAAATGTCCTGCAATGAAAGTAACAAACCGGGTTCAGCTAATACAGCCTTCTTCAGTGTAATTAGCTTAAATCCCAAAGTCCAATGTCATGAATATTTATATGTTACATCGACCAATGGCAACAATGGTATGATCCAACCCTTGGGTTGGAAACATAATACAAAGCAAAATACCAAAATCCAAGTGTTTAGAACACAATTTTCATATATGAAAAGAAGTGTTAGTAGGCTCAAAGTAATAAACTAATACAGAAATGTTAATAAATATATATATAATATATATATATTTATATATATATATATATATATATATATATATATATATATATATAGCATAATTACAAAGCAATAACATAAAAGTATGTCAAGAAAAACATATATATATATATATATATATATATATATATATATATATATATATATATATATATACAGACTGATAGGATAATATATGCAAAAAAGTATAGCTAATACATGTATGTATAGCAAATTACAATATTCATCCAAATTGCACATATCCAGTTTGCTGAAACAGATAGATAGTCAAATATTTTCATAAGAAAAAGTAGAAATACATATAACTGTGCAACCATACAAAAGTATCCAAAATAAGGGTATAGTAGGACCAAAAAAGGGTATACTAAGACCAAAAAATCACTGTAATAGTACAATAATATAAACTAGTGACATGATTACTACCAAATCAGTCTAACATATCAACAAATATGAGATGTGTATCATACGGTAACAATGGGTATCCTAGTAGTAATGCATATCACATAAGGTTAGCTGTATTGGACAGTTATTGAAATCCTAGTCCATTGTATCCATTATATTCCAAAACATTTTCATAGATGGTCATTAAGTCCAGGGGGAAAAAGAGCCCCTAGATGAATGATCCAATATTTTTCTTTATGGTTAAAGATATTGTGCCAACCTTGTAAATTGCTCCGGTCACCAGTAATTTTGTCGATGACTGAAAACATAAATTTAGCATTTGAATGTTTGATTGTATGTCTGTACAGTGCATTAGTGTCCTTCTTGTTCCTGATATCACTCCTATGTTCACCAATCCTAATTCTTAGTGAGCGTGACGTTTGTCCAACATAAAATGCAGAGCATTGACATGTGGCCAGATATATTACCCAAGTGCTAGAGCAGTTACCGAAGATCCTTAGATCATATACCTTGCTAGTATTAGCACTGGTGAATTGTTTCAACTTATTCACTTGATTACAGGAAATTCAATGGCCGCAGGGAAATGTGCCCAGGAGTGAGTCACCAGATAGTGTTAACTGTTTGAATTTAGCCCCTCCACTTTTTTTATGTTTGTAATGTGAGAATAGAGCACCCAATGTTCTACTTCTCCTATATGAAAACTGACATTTGGGACCTAATATTTCCCTGAGATGATTATTGGCTAGTAAGATGTTTCAATTATCATCCAGAATATTTCTAATGATACTGTGGTTTCTACCATATGTAGTGACAAATCTGAGACTGGGTACTTGTGTAGTTTGTGGCAATACCTTATAGTGAAGTAATGTGTTTCTATCCTGTTTTTGTGAACAAGTGCCAGCAGAATAGACATCAAAAAAGTTATATCCCCTTTCTAAGAATCTATGTTCAAGGTCTGTCTTGGCTTCCTGAAAATCAGTTCGGTTAGAACTGATGTGTTTAATCCTAAGGAACTGTGATTTGGGTATGTTCCGGATGGTGTGGCGTGGATGAATACTAGATGCATGTAGTAGTGTGTTGTATTGTGGATATTTACTGTGAATTTTGGTACTCAATGTGTGATCATGGTTTCTGTAAACCGTTACATCCAGAAAATCGATCCTATGTAAATCAGAGGTTATGGTGAATTGTATACCCCAAATGTTGTCATTCAAGTATTCTACAAACTCTTGCAGGTATGTAGTATCAGCACACCACACCATCCAACAGTCATCCAAATATCTATGCCATATATCAATTTCCACCATATATATGTTATGTAGTGGATTATATATGACACATTCCTCAAGATATGCCATAAATAAATCGACGTAGATGGGGACAAAGTATGCGCCCATGGCAGTACCTTGGAGTTGCCATTAGCATTCGCCTTGAAAGTAAAACACATTCTTATTCAGTACATGTTCCACCATACAGATGATAAGGGTATTGAAACCAGGAGAGTAAAGGTTTGTCTTATCCAACCAGAACTGTAAGGCCTGTAACCCCGCCCAATGGGGTATGCTGGTGTACAAGGATTTGACGTCCAACGTACACATTAGCCAATGAGGTTCCAACTGAGTATCCTGTATAATTTGTAAAAATTGGGTTGTATCTTGTATCCTGGCTCTAACTTGTTTCAGTAATGGTTTTAGTTGTTCCATCAAAGAACACAGAAAGCGGTTCAGTAAGTGAGCCAATACCAGAAACAATAGGTCTACCTGGTTGTTTGGTAGTAGACTTATGGATTTTAGGAAGTAAATACAGAATTTGTTTTTGTTGGTCTGTCACTGTAAGATGTTGGGCTGTGTTAGAGGTAATAATACCTTCCTCAACTGCCAAATTAACAAATGAGTCTATGTCTTTTTTAAAATTCATAGTAGGATCATAACCCATATGCATATAACACTTCCTGTCTGATAGTTGTTGTAGACCCTCATTAATGTAATAATTCATACTGAGAATCACCACTGTTCCACCCTTGTCTGCTGCAAGAATCACTATATTACGGTTATTTCTGAGTTCTGCCAATGCCATTTTTTCAGATTGAGTTATGTTTGCCCTCATTATGTGTGTTTCTACATGAGGGAAGTGTAAATCTCGTAGAACAGACTGTTGAAATATAGCCACGTGTTTATTCATTGATGGTCGAAATTGGGATTGATGAAATCTGAAATCAGTAGTTCTTTGAGAGGTAGATGAATCCTGTTCTGAAAAAATATTTTCAAATTAAGATTACGACAAAATTTGATGACATCTAATATAATATTGTATTCATCACACAGGAAGCTTAGAAGCTTGGTACAAAGCTCAATCCTTTATTTAGTAAGTGTTGTTGTTCATGTGTTAAAATAATATCAGACAAATTCAGTACATTCTTAGATTGTGTTGTTATTGCCTGAGTAGAGTTGTTATCAGCCCCTCCATTGATTCTGTACCAGTTCCTGCATCTATGTTTTCGACCACCCCTCCGCTTACCCCTTTGTCTAAAGGGACATTTGAGTTTGAACTTTTTCGCCTGGGAGATTCATATGTTAATGCATTTCCGCTGTCAGTGTAAGAGGACTCCTCCCCCGAGGTACTAGTGTAAGATTTATCTCAGTGTTTCAAAATAGATCTAGGTCTTTTCCTGGCTCTGCCTCTGGTTACTTCAAGGTTTGCATCATCAAATCTGACAGATCTCTGGATATCAAAAGGGTTACCCCTCTTGTAGTCCATGATATCTCTATTAAATTTTTTTAAGTTTTCTGTCCTTGGTTAATTTTACAAATGTAGCCAATTCCTTGGACAGCCTAGCCACTGCACTATCATATGTAGGGAGTGAAACAGACTTTTTGCATTCTGCACTCATAGTTTTGACATCAGAAATATTAAGATCAATAGCTCTCTCATAATATGCGGCCAGGATCTTAACAAAGTTCATGGAACCTTCCTTCAATGCTTGATTCCATTCAGTGGTTGGTCTCTCTTCAGATCTACTAACCATAGGTCGAAGTCTGATCCTAAGACCATGAGGTACCAAATATTTATGAATATATGCTCGAAATAACCTTAGGTGCCAGATATTGGCCCTAAGGCTTTTTAATCCCTTGCCCAAATTTTGAAAGGCCAATTCACATTCATCTGTTATATTGGAACTCGTATTATTTAGGTTACTGCTTGAGACTTGTTCAACACCAAATACCCCAATATCGTCTCGATCAGCACATAACCCATGGAGTATATTATCCAACTCCATATTTAGAATCAAATAAACAGAGAGGGTAATTGGTCAAACTGTCCAAGAATTAGGAATAGGATCCTATGATAATAGGACCCAATAAGGTGCCTAATTAAACGTGACTTCCAGATGCAAAACTATAGAGTATATAAAATGAGAAGCAGAACCTAGGAACACCAGAATTAATCATAAACAACACATAATGTCAATACCAAAAGGCATTGGGATCTTATACCAGTAAAAGGCTCAGTGGATGGAGTGCCCCATTGTCAGATGCTTAAGATAATATATATAACAATTCTGAGACCAGAAAAAATATGGACTAATTGTGTTAACCCACACTGAATGTATGTTGACCAAATATATAAGGTACACCATTAAAAAATAGCAGGCTATGAACATATATAATGATAGCTGGGTACTTGTAGTGCAACAAAACTATTACACATGTGGTCAAATTATCCTAGCTAGCATACAATATAAATATGTGTACCTATTCATTTCAAGGTAGTCGAGGTATGCCACAAAGTAACTTTGACCCTTTAGACCTCTACATAAATATGTTAAAGACAGTTTGTAAACTGATTGCCCCAATCTATCTGGTATAATATAAGGGCTTTAGTATATTTGAATCACACCTATCCAGTTAGTATAAGGTGCTTAGATGAACTGTATACCCTTATACTACTGTTCCAAAAAAATTATTTCGTCATGAGAAATGGTATGGGATGCTTGTCATAAAATAGTCACCAAAATGTGTACATAAGGTGCCCACATTAATTGTAAGGCATTTATGACCACAAAAATAGTTTGTAAGGTTAGAGGCCAGCTCCTATTGCATGAGCTACTGCCACCATTGAACATTTAAGGTGGCAGTAGCTCCTATTGCATGAGCTACTGCCACCTTAAATGTTCAATGGTCCCAGTATGAGAACATAGTAGTTCCCTATATTCTGTTACTATCTATGCTATATCAGGAATGTTGCTGTCACTGATCTGTTTACCAACGCTTGCCTATTATATTAGTTCCAAATTCTATACTGATAGAATAGTTATTATTACACTAAAAAAAAAATCAATATTCAAAATAATGGCATAATAACTGCTCTTCCAACCCTTATAGTGCCACTTATTGTAAAAAACTTTAAGAGAGTATCTACCATTTACTGAAACATTCAGAAACACCTCATTACTTTTTGCTAGTAGGACTGTACTTCTTCCTATAGTCCACTAACAAGGATATATAACATACTAATTAAAGCCTTTAGTGAAAACAATCCCATAGTCTGAGACGACGAACCCTCTTGGAATAACTAAGCACAAAATTGTAATACAAAATGGCTGCCCACTGAGCGAAAACAGTTGGCGTTCCTAAGTATAAAAAATATAAATGTATCAGTGTCCATGTAACTGAATCATGTATACCTGTTCTTCCAACCTTGATTGTGCCACTTGTTATCACAAAAACATCAGGAAAATATCTCACATTCACTGAAACCTTGTCAAAAACACATCATTACTTCTTTCCAGTAGGTCTGTGCTTAATCCAATAGTACACCAATAATGGTATATACCATACTAGTTAAAGTCAGTCTCTATACATATATAGTCAAAATAAACCCTGATTCAAAGACAACGGACCCTAACATAGCCAAGCACAGAATTGTAGTACTAAAATGGCCGCCCACTGAGCAAAAAACAGTTAGCATTCTGAAGTATAAATGTTAATATATAGGAAGTGCACAAAACATGCACAAAGTAATAAAGAACAACAAACTTATTGTTATAATAGTCCCATAAATTCTGTAGATAGTTCCCTTATGTAGAATTCCTTAAAATGCTCCATTGTTTGCTGAACTAGTGATACAAGATAGTTCCCAAGTCTCAAAGGCACCACACAGTAAAGAATATAGTTCCACAGTATTCGAACCAATTATCGCTAGTCCAATAAGTCCAAAATGCATTCCCTTGATAATATTGATAAATGAAAAATGTTAGACTGATTTGGTAGTAATCATGTCACTAGTTTATATTATTGTACTATTACATTGATTTTTTGATCCTAGTATACCCTTTTTTGGTCCTACTATACCCTTATTTTGGATACTTTTGTATGGTTGCACAGTTATATGTATTTCTACTTTTTCTTATGAAAATATTTGACTATCTATCTGTTTCAGCAAACTGGATATGTGCAATTTGGATGAATATTGTAATTTTCTGTACATACATGTATTAGCTATACTTTTTGCATATATTATCCTATCAGTCTGTATATATATGTTTTTCTTGACATACTTTTATGTTATTGCTTTGTAATTATGCTATATATATATATATATATATATATATATATATATATATATATATATATATTTATTAACATTTCTGTATTAGTTTGATATTACTTTGAGCCTACTAACACTTCTTTTCATATATGAAAATTGTGTTCTAAACACTTGGATTTTGGTATTTTACTTTGTATTATGTTTCCAACCCAAGGGTTGGATCATACCATTGTTGCCATTGGTGGATGTAACATATAAATATTCATGACGTTGGACTTTGGGATTTAAGCTAATTACACTGAAGAAGGATGTATTAGCCGAAACCAGTTTGTTGCTTTCATTGCAGGACATTTTTGTTCTGTAATTTACATATTTTTAACAATAAAAGGATTCTGACTGCTTATGCTGGCCTCTTACATTTGATTTACATTGGTTTGGCCGAGCATACCGTACTTGCAAGGAGTTCTGTTTGTCCACTTTTACATGACATGCCTAAATAAACTGAGTGTAGTCCTTTTAAGTTTAGAACAACAACTACAGGAGAGAAAGGACCGCAAATTCCAGCAGGACGAGGCAGACTAAGAGAGGGGAAACCCATTTAGTTATAGTAGACATGTCAGGTTTGATGAAGGTAATAATAAAACAACAAAACGTAAGTGCCCCAGCCCCATACTAAAAAAACAAAGGTCCAGTGCTGACACATCAGGTGAAGATTCATCTTCAGCCACTGACCTGGACATGCAGCAAACCTCTGACTCACCCACTCCCAAGAGAAGTAACACTTCAGTCCATTTAGGCCCTACAAAAGAGCAGGATGCAAACATACAAAAAATAAACAACTTGGAGGGATTACTGAAACTTCTAACCAAGAAATGAATGTACACAATAATACCAATGTACTAAACATTTCTAATGTCAATCTTTTGGAAACATATAAACATATTGAACAAAGGTCTTAATTTCATTCTAGGTTTTTTTGTTTCTGAGGATGTATTAGCTCAAGATGTTATGGCATTTTTATTGAACCTGAGGCTGTACTTTTGAGACAGTGATACTTCTGACTCTGTTAAAGCTTTCATGTATCATAAATCCAAATTTGTACCACCAATGCATCACAATGTTCAGTTATTTCAAACAAGTGTACTCAAAGATCTACACTTCCACTCTTGGCAATATGTTTCTAAGGCAAATCATTTCTTAAAAATTGAACAGGATGCCTTACAAGAACTGGTAAACAATAAGGATTTGGTTATCCTTTCTGCCGACAAGAGTAGGGCGGTGGTGGTTATGAATTGGAGGCAATATGATGCAGAAGCACATAAACATTTGAATGATCAGAGATATTATGTTAATATGCCTTTGGATCCCACATTTAGGTTTAAAAAGCAGATTGATGATTTTCTAGCTATAGCCAGGGAGGAAGGCATTATTACAGATACTACTAAATACCATCTCACAGTGTCAGATCCCAAGATCCAGTACATATATTTTCTGCCCAAAATTCACAAAGATCTTTTTAATCCCCCAGGCAGACTTATTGTATCAGGCAATGGTTCTGTTACTGAGCCGCTTTCACAGTTTCTTACTAAGCATCTACAACCACTGTTGACATGGGTCAGATCAAGGATTAAGGATACCACGGAATTTTGGGAGATAATTTCTGACACGCAATTGGAGCATGGATCATGGATGGCTCATGTATACACTTGATTTAAGTGCGCTCTATACCAACATTCCCCATGGTGCAGGCCTTGATGCAATTGAATATTGGCTATACAAGTCTAATTTATATCAACCTGGGTTCAATACATTTTTGATATGCCTAACAGAACATGTGCTAACTAAAATGCCTTTTTCTGTAGGGAACAGTGCTATTGGCAGGTGCAGGGGACAGCTATGGGGGCATCTTTTGCCCCCATTTATGCAGACCTTTTCATGGCATATGTGGAAGAACATCTTATTTATGACAGCACACATAATTTGTACTTGGATGAGATAGACATATGGAGGAGGTTTTTGGATGATTGCTGGAAGGTGTGGAGATCGGATGTGGATTATATGATGGAATTTGTGGGATAATTGAATGGAAATAAATGGGGTCTTCAGTTCACGCTGAATTACAACTTAGAACAAATAACATATCTTGACATTTTGGTTACTAAGAATGAGGACCACACTTTGAGAACTGAATTATTCCTTAAATATCCACAATATAATTCCCTTCTCCACGCCTCCAGCTTCCACCCAACCCACATAACCAGGAATATCCCCAAGTCTCAAGTCATTAGAATGAGATGTATATGCTCAGATGATTCAACCTATGATCTTTATAGGAAAGATCTTATGAACAGATTTCGAGATAGGGGCTACAAAATGGGATATGTTCTGGGGGATAGTAATTGGGCATCAAAACTTAATAGAGCTGATCTATTGAAATATAAGGATAAACAGCAGGGTATGAGTCCAAAAATACGGTTAACAACCACATATGGGAGAAACACAGATCTGCTTCTGAACAGTATACACAGACACTGGAACATCCTGCTGGCTGACAATAACCCATCACAAATCCTTTGGGATAATTGTCCATTCTCATTTCGCAGAGGCAAAAATTTGAGTTCATATTTAAGCCACTTTAAGCTTGAATCAGGGGTCCAAACCACTTGTACCACACAGACTACTATGTTGAGGAATAAACTGGTGGGGTGTATGCCATGTGGGCACTGCAGTCACTGCAACAGGGTTATGAAGTCAAAACAATTTACAAGTAGGAATTAAGGTAATGTTTTTGACATTGGATTCTTTGCAAACTGCAGCAGTGACTGGGTAATTTATTTGGCTTCATGTAGCTGCTCGGCGTTCTATGTGGGCCAGACCTCCAGACCAGTTAGAATAAGAATCTCTGAACATGAGTGATATGAGGAACAAGAAACCCAATAGTGCACAGTATAAACATTCTTTAAATCACCCTGCAGCCTCTTTTAATTTCACAATTATTGACATAATTAAGGGTAACAGATCCAATAAGGCTGGATGGCATTCTATTATTGATGCTAACGAGAAAAAATAGATTATAAAACTAGGTGGACTTTTTCCACCAGGGCTGAATGGGCATTTGTGAGTTAACCAATCATAATTTGTTTTGTTACTTGGTGAAAATATAAAAGGAACAATTGTGTGGACTTGTTTTTAACATTGAGGAAGGCTATGTGATTGTTGCAGCCGAAACCGATTTGTTGTTTTTGTTTCTTTTCAGTAATGATAATAAATGCTTAGCATTAAGTAACAGAACCGCAGTTTGCTGGCTTGTTTTGTTGTTTGATACTTTATATAAGAGTCATGCAATTTTCCTACATGCAGGGGAACCATTATTTTGTTCTGCATGAGATTCCATTGGTTGTTAGTTGGGCCAGATAGAAGTATTTCCAGCTGCATTGAAGACATGATGGTCAGCAGATTGGGTATCAAACATAAAGGTTCCTATGTTTACAATGACAGTGGCTTAAGCAGGTGCATCATCTGTGTAGTTATGATGAGGAATTATTTAAGTGGACTATACTATATTTTTTGACATTTTGTTTGAAGCTGTTGACCTGGCACCAGCTGTCTGTATTGCACAACCAGTCCTGGAGTACTTTTACATCAGTTGGTGCTGTAACAACAACCCCTATTTTACAATCACCAATCAATTTTCTTAATCAGAAATCAGGGATTTTGTCTTGTAGATCAGATAATACATGTCAAACGGAACAGGACCCAGCACCAAGCCTTGAGGAATCCCCTATTTTTACTTACTGAGGTGGCACCCGCATCCTTATCAGCATGTGTTCTGTCCGACAACTAGTTTATTTTATTTTTATTTATTTATTTTACATTTTTTTACTGGCAAAGCCTGACTTAGAACAAGCCAATTATCAGTGGAGGGCTGAGGAGAAACACTCCAGATGCATGTCTTTTTTTTTAACATGGGAGGAAACCGGAGCACCCAGAGGAAATCCACACGAATGCAAGGAGGACATGCAGACTCCACACAGAAGACACCCCAGTCAAAAATCAAACGGTGAACCTCTTCCTGTGAGGCGACAATGCAATTGTTGCACCACTGCACCATCCTATACTTGCAATGTACTTACTGCATATGGACTGAAATTTAGGTTCTAGAGTTCATCAGTGATGTCATTGTGAAGGATATTTCTGAATGCCTTAGCCACATTCAAATATGTCATGTGAGCATCATAACCACCATTAACTGATTGAGTTATCCTTTAAAAGAAGTTTACAAGGTTAAGAAGGCAGCAATTATAGTTGGTGATGCCAAATTGAAACAAATACAGGACTAGGAGTTTAACAAAGTCTAAACTGATGAGGTCAGAAATTATATGTTCCATGGCTTTACAAACAAGGTTAGTATAACTAATGGGTCTGTAATTATCAGGGTTGACTGCTGGAACTCCCTTATGCAGGGACATAGCAATGGCAGTTCTCCAGGCTTCAGGGATGTAGACTGATGCAACACTTATGTTAAACAAAATCTTTAATAGAGGTTACAATAGGCCATACATGGCACACTAATCATGATTCTTGGAATATTATCAGGGCCAATGAAAGTAGTGTTCTTTACTTTAGAAAGGGCTGTTGGCAACTTGTTCCATAGTGATTTTTAGGAAAGGTCAGTGACTAAGGAATAAGTAAGCAGTTATGATGGTGGGTGAATTGAAGTCTGCACTAAATTTGTTGGTTAGGAAATTGACTGCTTCTTTGGGATATGAATGGGTGCCATCACTGGAAATCAGTTCTGAACAGTGATGAGCAGCTTACTTCTTGGCATGCTAGCATAGTTAAATCCAGGTTTATAATTACTTCCAGTATCGTTAATGATTTTGAGTTCTTGATTAGACCTATGTCTTCCAACTGCTGCCTTAAGTTCTTTGCTAGCAGGTTTCAGTGCTTGCTGTTTGTAACTTCCTCTTAAAAATGTACCACTATCGTTCTTTGTTGTAGAGTTTATTTATAAAAGAGTTCTAATATAAGGGTTTGCTTTTAAATTTTCCCAAGTAGCTAGTACAGGTACTGCTTACTCTATAAATGTATTTGGGCAAGAGTATAATTTGAAAGTAACTGCTTTGGCTCTGTTTATAGGGTCAGTTTTGGTACAGATGTCATGGAAATTATTTAAATCACTAAGCAGATGCAGTTGCTTTTGAGAAGTTCACAAATACCGATGTATTAGTTTCTAGAGTACCTTGAGTTTTATATCTGATCCATACTATTCTACAGTGAATTTAATAATGGAGGATGATATTTGTGGGGTTGTTCAAGAGGTAAAATATTTGTGAGGACAAGATTGAGGATATTGTGTCTCCTGACAGTACACTTTACCATCCGTTTTAAGTAGTTCTCATTTTCACTCAATACAAAGTTGGGCAAGCTTTCTATTTGTAGTGTAACTGAACCTGTTCATTACAGGGTAATTATGGTCCCCTAGAATAAATGTATTTGGGCTTGTAAGGATATTCATTATGGTGACATTTTTAAAACAGTGCAGTAGGATAAAAAAGTGGTGCAGCAGGGAAAAACGATATAATACTGTAAAACAAATTTAGAATTTAAATGCAGATACATGAAAACAATGCAAGTTTGGGTGCTGCAGTTTCAGGAACACTGACTGCAGAAGAAATACAATTTGAACAGGGCTGCAAAGATGGAAAAATACAGAAAAGCAGGCAGAACTAGAAGGACGATAACACAGTCATTTCAGCAGAGCTGTAAGGAAATATTTTACAAAGCTGTAAGATGGACAGACATTTGAACAATGCTGTATGGAAGGAAACTACAGTGCAGTAGGCAATGGCATAGAAAGATAACACAATACCCTGGTATAAATCACTTAGATGGGAATTTTTAGAAAGGCACCCATTGGCTAATATACAGACTGGATTAAGTTACTTTCAGTAAATAAGTCTCTGAAGGTGGGTAATGCCACACAAATCTTCTCAAACAAGGGCAAAAAACATGTAATGGAGCAGAAACTGTAGCAGGGCACTAGCAACACAAAGCCAACAGAAACCTCTCAATGCTAGCTTAAATACAACAAATAATAGTTTAAAATATTTTAAATTCACTTCCCCTCACACAAAAAAAAAATTGTAAAAAGTTTTAAACTTTTATACTGGCAGTAAAAACAGTTTTCCATATTAGCTATAAATAAGGAACTCCCCTGATGTTGGTGGGATCAAATCTGTAATCATTTCTCAGTGAATAAGTCTATCAGGAAGGCAGTACTGTAAATTCCACTCATATAAGTCCCTGAGAGACCAATGTATAAAATTTAAAAGTACAGAATTCCTCCTTTTCCCATAGCAGTTTATCAGGTGGTTTATCATTTCTTATGAAAGAAACACTGTCCAAAATGCAGAACTCCATTTTTTACATCCTCTTAAGTATGTCCAAATATGAGAAGCAAGTGGATGTTCTCCTTTACAGTTCCTTGCATTTTCATATTCTTAAAGTCTAGTTGCTCAGCCTTTTACTTTTACCAGTACAAGAAGCATAATGCAAGCATTGTGGTACATTTACTACTGCATTTATATTATAGATTCATAGGTTCATAGGTAGGTACTAGGCTATTGGCCCTAGGGCCTATATAAGCCTAGCCAAAAGGTACCCTGGCTTTTGCCACCCAAGAAAATTATTTTCCTGTGCCACTGTCGAGCAGAGCCACAGAAGTGATCCCCGGGGTGAATTTCCTATCTCCCATCCAATCATCAAGATTTTCCTTGAAGAGTGCTAATGAGGAGCTTTGTTTGATATAGATAGGTAGTTTGATCCAGAGTATGGGAAGTCTCTGAGGCAGGAATCTATCCCTCCAGCATGTTCTGTTTATTGTGGTGACAAGGTTTAGGTCCCTAGAGCATGTAGCCTTGTAGGGACTGGGATTTATTTAAGTGGAGCATGTCTAAAAGCTCTGTGTTTGACATAGCTTTGTATGTTAGGCAGAGATCGCCTCTGAGTAGGCGATATGTGACGGAGTAAAGCTGCAGTTTTTTGAGATGGTCTGTGTAGGGCATCTGTTTGAGGCCGGTAATCCTCTTTGTGAGGTATTTCTGTGGCCTTTCCAGTTGTTGTAGATGTCTTGTGAGGTACATACCAAAAGGGGCGTTGTACTCTATAATGGGTCTAATGAGTGATAAGTAGAGGGGAACAATTACCTCTTTTTTCCTGGATGAGAAATCTTTTGTGATGAGGTGTGCCACGTAGAAGGATTTCCTGACTACTGTGGCAATGTGATTATCAAAGGAGAGACTACTGTCCACCTGTGTCCCAAGGTCTCTTATCACACTTTTGGTGTTAAGTAGACTACTGCCTATGTGGTAGTTCATGAGTACAGAGTTTTTACCAAAAGGGATGAGAATGCACTTTTTGGCATTGAGCTTGAGGCCATGGCTTTGACACCAGGCATCTGTTATACATTGATTATCCTCTGCTTATCGCATTCCTTTCATCTGATCAATTATTGTTTGTAACAAAACGTCAATAGGCTGATAACAGAAGGAGAAAGGAAGAAAATCATGGCAAAAATTAGATGTATTACCCATCAGGATGAAAGCCCTCTCAACAATCTAAACAAACCACTCAGATGACAAAAAAGCCTACCAAAACAAAACTTGAAGTAAATTTGGCCTGCCAGACCAAGGACAACCACATGGCATTTTTAACTATGTCCACAACCTTAAAAGCAATACAGAATTATGTGCACAATTGGAGTCACCTATACTCAGCTAGTTGATATAGGAAACCTACTAGCAGACAGATTCACCATTATATTTAATCCTCTCTTCCCCCCAGCCTCCCCTCAGGAAATACCATCAAATATAACTCCCCTTACTATCACTAGGAAACAGGTCTTTAGTGCTCTATCTAAGGCCAAGAACACTGCATTGATGGACCTAACAATATCTCTGACTGCCTTTTAAATAGCATGAAACATGACCTATCAGGTATTCAGGGCTTCTTGCCTCATGAATGGAAAACAGCAAGCATCATCCCTCTGCACAAAGGTGGGACATCTACAGACCCTTGGAAACTACAGACTCATAAGCCTCAATAGTTTCATATGGAAAGTCATGAAAAGAATCATCATGGAAATGATCAGTAATGATACAGGAGAACTGCAAACACTGGACCAAATTTAATTTAGTTTCATCAAGGGCAGGCCATGCCTACTCAACCTGGTGGATTTCTTTGAGAAGGTGACTGAAGTAATAGATGAGAGCAAAATGGTTTAAAATTGTTGATAAACTCGAGGTTAGGTATAAACCTTTATGTCACCCAGGAAATTGCCAGCTAGCTCACAGACAGGACCCAGGAAGTTAGAACTGGCGAGTTCATTTCTACAAAGAGTCAAGTCACAAGCAGAGTCCCTCAGGGATCAGTCCTGTGACCACTTCTTTTTGGCAACTACTTCTCTGAAGTCAAGGCCAATGTCAAGGAACTAAATTTGTGCACAACTGTATATTAAGGGAGTCACAGAATCCCACACTGACACTAATGTTCTCCAAGATGGGCTGACACAGACGAATAGCTGGTGTCAAAGCCATGGACTAAAGCTAAATGCCAATAAATGCATAATACCATCCCTCTGGAAGTCAACCACTCCTCTTAATTATCATATTGACAACACACCTCTAAGAATCAAGCCAGTACTCAGGGACTTGGGGACACTCATAGATAGTAACCTAGGCTCTGACCATTACGTGTCTATGTTAGTAAGGAAATCATTCTGTACTATGAACAAAGGTATGGCATCTAGGTCTAAGGAGGTCATTGCTCCACTGTATCAGCATTCATTAGACCTATCACTGAGTACAGTGCTCCCTTTGGTATGCACCTAACCAGCCATATCCACCAACTGGAATGACCACAGAGATTCCTCACTAAACTGCAGGGTATAAATAACATGTCCTATGTAGACCATTTCAAAGTCCTATCCCTGTACTCTGTCTCCTACAAGGGTTGAAGGGTGATCTATGCCTGGTATACAAGGCATTTTCAGACCCCATGCTGATGGGCCTCCTGCAAATCTACAAACAAATAGCACCAGAATTACCAATTCTAAAGGCTTGAACCTTGACTCTTAAATAAATAAGACCTGCTAGAGAAACAGGTAAGTATCCCAGAGACTAGCCCTTCTCTGGAACAGGTTCCTTATCCATGTGAAGCAGAGTTCCACCCTAACCCAATTCAAGTACAACTTTGACAACTAGTTGGGGGGACAGAACAGTCATCTCTGTTTTGCCACCTATGTTTCTAATGGACACAGGTAGTCTGTAAATGGTTCATCTTCAAGGCTGCTGCTTGTAAACGTTTCATCTTCCAAGTTGATGCTTATACTTACCAAGAGTACCAGAACTTGTCAGAGATTTGGGATGCATGGCTAGGCTTAAAAAGGCCCTTGTGGTCATTAGCCTAGTTCATATCTATGCACCTATGTGGCCCTAGTGGTCATTAGCCTACTGCACACCTATGAACTTATATGGTCCTACTGGTCATTAACCTAGTATGCACCTAGGAACCTATATGGTCCTAGTGCTCATAAACCTAGTACACACCTAGGAACCTATGTGGTCCTAGTTAGTGGTCATTAGCCTAGTACATACCTACAAACATATATGGTCCTAGTGGTCATTAACCTAGTACACACCTATAAACCTATGTGGTCCTAGTGATTATTAGTCTAGTACACACCTATGTGCCTATGTGGTCTTATTGGTCATTAGCCTAGTACACATCTGTGTACCTATGTTGTCTTATTGGTCATTAGCCTAGTACACACCTATGTACCTATGAACCTATATTGCAGTTACCACAGGGAGATATACCATGATGCTGCCTACTATGTAAAGAAACTTAGTTTGTCTTCCAAAATAATTGTGTCCCAATACACCAGATATGTCCCCCCAATACACCTGCTAGGTCCTTGACTTTTTATAAGAAATATATGGTGGAAGGAAGCAAGTAAGCAAAATAGGCTCTTCTTAGAGGTGATGTATGCCTTGGTGATCGAGAAATAAAAGATCCAGTAGTACAAGACCTCTTATACCTTCATAAATTAAACAGTCCTACAAATACTAGGACCTGATACCTAAATCTACTTAAACATATAAAAAAGTGAGGGGACATAAATTGACCACAGAATGCCTATCCCTTCCCTGTAACAAATTTCCTGTCCAAATTAAGCAATGTGATTCACTAGCTTCCTTCAAAAGGGAGCTATATATTTGGGTGGGCATCCATCAATTCACCACCTGTATGATTGTCCTCTCCCTCCTTGAAAGGGGAGTTAAGGCCTAAGGTCTGCACTGTCAAGGTGTAAACGCCCTCCTAGCTAAGTTGCCATGTCTTTTCTACAGTTCTATGACTCTATTTTGTGTTAAACAAGTTACTACATGGCAAAAATGATATTTTTCTTATTTATATGATTCTTAACAGACTAACTGACCACAGTTTTAGAATAAGAACACAAAATGCTATCTTTCTTGTTTTTATGTGCTTTGTAATATACTTGAGCTACTGTCTGTTTGCCATAAGCATATGGGGCAACGCTCAAACAGTATTTGCAGCTCAGTAAGAAACTTTTCTAGCTTTATATATATTCACATATATTATATTTATATATTCATCTTTATATATTCATTTGAGGTAAATTAGTAAGAATATGGGGGTGACAGCTAATTGCATGAAGACAATTATTAGCAATGGTTTCATTCATGTATAACCTGGTCAGCATCTTCAGACCTTTTGCAAAATAAATCAGCATATTAATAATCTGTTTTTGAATTTGCAAACTAAAATCAAGATTCCAAGTTTTACTTTCTATGTCACAGAAAAATCTATGGAACTGAAAGGGATCCCTCTTACACACAGGCAATAAATCATTAATATAATGTTTATAAGTTATCACCTGATTTTGAAAGCTCTGCCCACTCATTTCCATGGAGAACAAAAAGACAAAAGTTCCACTGTGCCTGCAAATCTACCAATGTCCACAGTGAAAGCCAAAGTCACTGGCCAATTTGCATAATGGATGAGGGGTGACAGCGAATGGTGGTCTGGAGTGTGTGTGTGTGTGTGTGTGTGTGTGTGTGTGTGTGTGTGTGTGTGTGTGTGTGTGTGTGTGTGTGTGTGTGTGTGTAATTTCCCATCCTCTGCTATTAGCATCACATGCTGACCCTGCCACTGCTACTATACAAAAGGGCGGAATCTGCAAATTAAAAAAAAAAAATCCCTTCCCCAATATATATAATGTAGACTAGGACCACTTCACAAGACTTACCTCGCATGAAAAATTGGGAGTGGGTTTAACGATAACAGCAGACAGAGAGAAAATTTAAAACATTTGCATGAATTCAGGAAAACTACTTGTGGTAAGTACACACTTCAGGAATGTAAGCTAAAAAAAGACATTGAACAACAAAAGTGGTGCACACTAGGATAAAACACACCACAAATTATGATACTATACAACAAATATATTACCAGTGGACCATTACATGAGCTGTGTTGTACACAAATCTGCTGACAAGTGGAACCAATCAGATCTGCAGAATGGATAGTTTGTGTTAGGTAATTCCCAGTATAACAAACATCTGGCCATGGAAAGAAAAGATCCAGAGCCCAGAGAACAAGTCTCCTTTATGTGGGGTAGTTTCCTATTTGTCCACTGATTACATCTCCTCAGAAAGAGACTAGAGGTACAAGTATACATAAAGAACTGATGGAGGTATGGCTATGTAGAAGCACTCCTTCAACAGAGAGACCATCATACTGTCATGCGTAAGGGACACAAAGAGATGTGGCTTAAAGGAATGGAAACCCTTATCCAGAAGAGGAAGGGCAAAGCTCTTCCCTAACCTTGTTTTTACTCCTCTTGATACATAAATTGTTCTTTGCTGAATAACTGTAGGGAGAGTAAGAGAGCATAGAATCAAACATTTTTTATTCATATTTCTGTGCCTTAAACAATCTTTCTGTTACTATAAAATTTGGCATTTAGTAACTTAAGGCTACTACCCACCTAAACATCTTATGGGTTTTATGAATAATTGTGTCTTGTTTAAAAGATACTCGATTATTTTTTTTATTTATTTTTATTTATTTAATATTTGTTGACCGGGAATGTCCGACTAGGTTCCACAGAGCCTGTTTTCAGCGGAGGCCCGGGGAGAAATGCTCCAGATATATATACATATATATAGGTTTACTTCATTTTGTTGAAAGAAACTCAAATGACTGGGACCAATTCACTGAAAGCTCACTTCACTGAAAACTCATCTCACTGAAACTCATTTTGTTGAAAGTTATATATGGCCTTTTCCCCACTGTAGTGCGATCCTGGAGTTAGTATATATAGTAAGGTGTGTTGGGGGCAAAGCCCCCCCACATTGGAGGGTGTGGGAGCACAGCTGCCCACATAGTTTGGCTATATGTTGTCTTCTGGAAAGAGTTATTCATTGCACTTGTAAGTATCCATCTGTATGCTTTAAAATGTTTACAATATGTGGGGGGGGGGGCTACACCCCCCCACACCCCCAATGTAGCAGGCTGTGCCCGCCACATTCCCCCTTACTTTATATACTAACTCCAGGATCACACTACAGTGGGGAAAAGGCCATATATAACTCTCAACTAAATGAGTTTCAGTGAGATGAGTTTTCAATGAAGTGAGCTTTCAGTGAATTGGTCTCAGGAAACTGACTTTCAGTGAAATGAGTTTTCAACAAAATGGAGTACACCCATAAATATATATATATATATATATATATATATGTATATGTATAAATATATACATATATATATATATATATATATATATATATATATATATATATATATTTTTTTTTTTTGTGCAGGGGCAATCCCCAGTACTACTGATTTATGGGCCAAGACCTTGCACTCCCAACCAACATTGGTACCAACTCCAACAAAACTGTGCATATTGAAAGAAGAGAAAGTAAGGAAAATACAGCATTCACCTTCTTTTCCTTCCCTGAGACTAGCGACTCTGACAGTACACCAATATTTTATGATTGGCGTTCATAGTATCAGACAATAACATGGTGACAAGCAGTAGGGTTCTACATCTTGTAACTTTCCTATGTCAATATATAGCTTCATGCACACTATTAATCTGTATAGTATATTCTTAATAGAGATCTGAACCCCACCAATAGTGTTTTTAAAAATCCCTATACATAGCCACAGCCTTGCACTTAGAAATCTACTTCTGAAACAAGGCATTATTATTTACAAAGTCTTCATACTTATAACTATGTTTTGTTATCTGTGACTAAGTCTTGTAACTTAAACAAAACCTTGTACTGTGAATATGCATGCTCAGATATTTGTATATTACATCTTCATACATTTGCACATGGCACCCTAGCACTGAAATTAATTGTTCCACCTGAATCAGTGCATTACCTTGGTTAACAAATTTGATAAATATATAAATACATAAGGAGAGAAACACAGAATCAACAAAGATATTTGAAAGTCTGAGGTACTGGCTGGTGTGGTTTGGAAGCAAAACCGTAGTTAAAATAAACAAGGAAAAATGAGAACTGTGTTATACATCTAGAGAGATCAAACACAAATGTAGCAAGCTTGGATACATTTACTTTATATTACAAAAAAATGGAAAGTTTAGCCAGAATCAGTAAAGTAGTCAAAACAAGTGCCATCTTCAGCAAATGTACTGTTATAGCAATAACCCACGCCTGGGTGTGGGTAATGCTAAATTTACCCACGGTTGGCGTGGTTTGGTCCCGAGGGCGAAGCCCGAGGGACCAAACAAAGCCAACCGTGGGTAAATTTAGCATTACCCACACCCAGAAGTGGTTATTGCTATATATGACATTATTTAAGAAAAGAAACTATTACTTTTCTTAAATAATGGCATAGTATAATGCCTGTTTACTGCCCTTCCGCAGATGTCTTGGCATCCGCAGTTCTGATGTACTGCGCCGCGCAGTACATCAGAGTTGTAGCAAAGCAACGGAGAAAGCAAGATCTCCGTTGCTTTTGAATGTCTCGCTATGTTAAATGAGTTTAACATAGCGAGACAGTTTTAAAATAAGCAACGGACATCTCCGTTGCTTATTTTAAACTGTCTCGCCATGTTAAACTCATTTAACATAGCGAGACACTAAAAAGCAACGGAGATCTTGCTTTCTCCGTTACAAACATTGCTCGCTATGTTAAATGGGTTTAACATAGCGAGACAGCTTTAAAATAAGCAACGGAGATCTCCGTTGCTTATTTTAAAGCTGTCTCGCTATGTTAAACCCATTTAACATAGCGAGACAGTGTTTAAAGAGTTATACTAATGGAAAAAGTCCGGCGACGGACCTTTTTCCATTAGTATAACTCGATTTACAACGGGCACGCTGGCCAATCAGCGTGCACGTTTTGGGGGGATCATGGTATAATATTTATTAAACCAGTAACAAATTAGATGTATGGTTCTAAATTTTGGACTTCATTTGTAAAGCCACGTCCTTCATCACAAAAAACAATTTAGAAGAGCCATTCATACATCAAAATATTTCAAATATACTTCATATCAAGGTATTACTAATTTCATACTTATATAAATATAAGAATAATATTTTAAAATGAAAGGATACTCTAAATGTTTATTTGTTGTGATATAGCAAAGCAGCAAACAAAATGTTATATATATAGATATATATATATATATATATATATATATATATATATATATATATATATATATATATATATAGTTTACTATCAAAATGATGAACGGAGATACTCTGCAGATGGAAAATTGAATGGCAGATGTTCGAATCCCATGTTGCTGAGCATTACATGAATGAAAGTTCACATCAACGAATGCTACTGTGCATTCCCTAATATGAACTCGAAGTAATGTACACAGAGCGCAGTACAGTGCAGACTGGGACATTCATCCCTTTCTTCACTGTAGTGCAATCTTGGAGATGGAATATATAGTTAGCAGGGTGTATGGGGCAGGGAGCTTGCCCCCCCCCTGCAAAAATGTGATGTGAGATGTAGTATTTCCACTTACCTGAGCTCCTATATGGACATCGCGTTTGTTGTTCAGCAAAAATGTCGAATCTGCTGAATTCGTTCAGCAAATCCAACATTATGAACTGATGCATGTTATGACTTTTGAGGTTTCCTTTGATGTTAAGAATGGATTTTAAAGTTGCACTGTTTGAAGTTCAGCCTTGTTACATTAAATTTTAGGTGAATATTTAAGCATAATTATGAAACACAAACCATATTTTAAATTGTGCATTGCAATAATTTATTTCCTTCACTGATTTTTTCCAATGAAGGGAACAGTTTTACAAATGAAATCTGAAAGCCAACATTATTTAAGTTATATATATATTAAAGTTTTAATAAATATTAACTTTGCTGAAGGTACACTCTGCATTAACTGCTCCTTTGGCCCTGCGTGAAGATCTTTTTTGATGGTAGGATATCATGTTGACAAAGTGCATTGTGTGTGGATGATTTATTTGTTTATTAGTTAACTAGATAGGTGGACTTTTCAGCCACAGCTCAGACATGTAATATATTTTACAAAGTTGCAGGAATACAAAATGTTTGTTCAAGCATCACTAGCTAGACTGATGGAGAAATAGTTAAAAGGTAATCTTAGACAGTGGTTCAGATAAGTAAATACTTTTACATCAGTAAATGCAAGAGCTACATGCCAAAAACTATTTACCCACTGCATTTTAGTCCTGCAGGAAGTTATATAACAAATTTCTATTTAGAGGTATGTAGGGCAGAATAGTAGCACAACGCATTGTGTTGCCACATCACAACATTAGGTTATCCAGTTTGAATCTCTCCTGGGGTGTCTTCTGTGTGAAGTCTGCCTGTGATTTATGTGTCTGGGTTTTCCGCTGGGTGCTTCTCCCATACACCATGATGTGCAGCAAGGTGGATCAGAGGCGTTAAACTACCCATAGGTGTGTATGCATGCACGTGTAATATGAAAGAATGACCTGGCAACAATCTTCCTTTCCTTCTTTTCCCTTGAAATCTCAGTTAGTAGCAGTCGGTGTCCACAAAATCACTTTAGGATACATTGTTTAACTGGATATGGATACTCTATGGATCATTGCAAAGTTTTATTTGATAATGGTATTTATGAAGAAGGGAAATTATAGGTCTGTAGTAGAAGACTTGCTTGGTAAATGGAGTTATCATTACAGTGGATTTGTGGATAACAGTGATATTTGAGGTATTTTCACTTATATGGTGTTGATACAGGGTATGCAGGTACACTAGGGATAGGTTAGCAATTGGAATTTAAGTAACTTGAAAACTTTGGTCATTATGCTATCAGAAGGTGAATAAGTGCAGTATTTCATTATTCATTGCTTTCTGTTGTGAGCTAAACTATAAGAAACATGCATCTGAACATGTGGCTGTTGATATAATATCATATTGTTAATACTGAGAGACTAAACCTAAAAAATGAATTGTAGATGTAAACCAAGAAAAGATTATAAAAATATATAGATGTTAATGAATATGTGATCATGCACCACAGGAAACAATAACAAATCAGCAATGTGTTACACACATGTAAATAAACTGATTAACCAAAGGGCAGGGACTAGTGACAAGAGATTTATTTATTTATTACAATTTGTTTGCTGGTGTAGTGCACTGATTTCAGCTTATCATTTCAGACCCAGCCTGTGTTGCCAAAAATCTAAATTCCCCTTGTGGTAACTCTTTTCTTAACATTTAGGTACAGCATCTTAAGGATTTTTTTTTTCTTTTTGTTTCACATCAGGTTTTGGAAGAGCCAGTAGGATAAAACAACACAAAAGCAAAATAAATTTAATTATTGCATTGCTAAGCCAGAATGGAACAGCTGTAGACTTCGCATCTGCTCATAAAATGTACGTAAACACAAAACCTTTTCTGTATCCATGGCCCCAACTAATTCTGTAAAGGATGTTGAGTGCAACATTAAATCATTGTCAACAACTGGTAGTGGTACTGAAAGCTTTGCACTTAATGAGAATTCTGAACGTGTAGCAACCAGATTAAAAACAAACATCAGATTTTGTCTAGTCCAGGCATTCTGCTGCACAATGCTTGACAGATTGATTAATGATGATATTGTTTCTTGTTTTTTCTGTCCTGTTAAACAATTGTATCAGAGCTCACTGGTGCTAATATGAGAAAGAGAGAGGCAGAAGTATGTGAATAAAACGAAATGTTATTACAAGTGCCATCAACAAGAAAGGTATGCTACTGTATGATACTGCATGATGTGATAAACAGAAATGAAAAAATTGAGTTACTACATCATAACATATTGACATCCACATTAAACTTCTTTATACAGGACAGAGACCGATTTGGATTTGGTACTTATGGGTGTTGCTCTAAAATAATTTTATAACTATGAAACTATTTCTATTTTTGGATTTTCAAAGTGTGCCAGCCTTCTAGCTATTATACAAGTATCAAAGCTTTGCAGATGCTCTACTGCATTATCCACATCTGACTTTCACTCATTAAAAGAGGACCATTTTAATATGATCAGACTGCAATAAAAATATAAATGCAAGCTACAATTGTAATAATAAGGATCTATCCTGTTTAATCCAGCTGAGCACATGTGGTGAGTTTCGTTATATCCCAGAGTAGCAAGTGCAACAAGATATCAAGAGTGTATTGTTTAGTCTATAAATTTGATAAAAATGACCAGTGCTATGTACCAAAAACAATCAGATAATTAGTAATAGGAAAATAATATCACATGGGATGCAGGAAAAGATGATAGCATTTAACCTCATATTTCATCACACTAGAGGGTCTACTCTAACAACAAAGAACTGTCAATACAGAGCTCGCTGATACAAACTCACAAGACCTATATTTCAAGAAAATAATGAACACTTCATTTTTGCAAGAAAACAAGAACTGCACTCCTATACTCCCTAAATTAAGTACACCAGCTTTGAAGCTGGAGTCTCAGACAAGAGGGCAAATCCTTGCACATCTGCAAAGAAAACAAAATCTTTCAGATAAACTGTAGAGTTCTGAAGAGTGTTACATGCACTTGGAGTGTACTTTTCTGAGCTCTTTTTCTGCTGCTTTCGGTGCTGAGGTAAATTGTCTACATTTGCCCACCCAGGTGCACATTTTCAATGAGCTGCTACACACTTGGATGTTGATTGTGACCCAGTTCTACCAGATTGTGACCTATTTCTACTGGACTGACAACACCAAGCCCGGCCAGTTTACTATCACATTTTTTCTGCTTTTCAGTAATCTGGCTAGGAATTACTTCTGGTTTACTCTGGTGAATGTACAAAGAGAACAATTCTAGGTCTCTAACTGCACTAGAATCTTGATGAGCATTGATTGCTATTAGTCAGTATGCTTATTTGAGGCTTTCAGTTATTTTCAATGTCCTATAAATGCACTTACTGCATCAAAGTTGCAACATGTACTTTATAAATGCAAGTATTTTGATTTGTAGCTGTCTTCATACTGCTAAGCCCTTAAATCATATTGATTATAGTGTGACCAGTGATATTCAGAAGTGCAGCCAGCTAACCTCAGTTGCATGAGGAGCCGCACTATGCAACACATGTTGTCCAAATGGGTCTATATTATAACATCGAAATCAGCAAAGATCGAATGTTATAATATAGAACCCTAAACATCGAAATCCGCAAACATCGAACAGTCAGAATAGCGATTTTTTTTCCCAGGGAAAAAAATGGCTATTCCGAGAAACATACACACAACACAAACACACACAAAAAACAGCAATCCACACACATACACTTAAAATCCTACATCTAAACCTAAACTAAACTTTACATACATTACTAGCTATCCACTTACCTTAACCCGACCCTAACCCTAAGGTCCGTCACTATCACACACTCACCTCACCCGTGCCCGAACACTAACTCGCCTAACCCGCCCCCTAACCCTAACCTACACACAACTGCACACTTACCTGACCCGCTCCCTAACCCTAACTCACCTAACCTGCCCCCAGCCCTAACCTACACACGATCGCACACTTCCCTGAACCCGACCCATAATGCTCCAACATATCGAACGCTGAAAACAGCGAAGCCACAGCAATGGCCCACCAAATTCTTTCTTTGGGAAATAATTCGGTGTCCTGCACCTTCGCTGTTTTCGGCGTTCAACAAAACTGGTTCGATATTATAACATTCAAACTTTATAAAATTCGATGTTATAATATAGACCCGTCCAAACAACATCTGGCAACCCACAGTTGCTCCATATTGCTCTAATCAGCATATAGCTGCTTTGGGCTGCTCATACATTATGGTTGCTATGTGATTCTCCACTGAACATCATCACAGTTGCCATTTTCTTCTTTTACTTCATTTAGTCAGACAGTACAGCCCTGTCAATTAAACATAACTTACCTCATTTAGTTCATATAGTGACTCTGTGTTAGGCAATGTGCCTCTCCATTAGGAAATCTGCACAGTCACATTCAGTTACAGTATTACCTCATAATTATCACGTTTAACTATGTCATACTGCATGTAATTCTAACAAATTTTATGAATCTCTGATCAAAAATGTAAAGTCAGCTTATTCCTTTCTCTTCTTTTGCTGGTCTCATACCATTTTGTTTCCTCCATCAGTGCAGTAACTGCCTTTCACTCATAGGTAATGAATTCTTACTCAAAACAAGTAATTCTGGCTGTTTGAGATTCAAGTATTTAATAGCATAGAGGCCACAATTTTATGAAAAAAAGTGAGACTGTGACCAACCGACACAGATTCTCCACACCCTACATCAATCAACCAAGACTAAAATGTCTTACACTGAGGATGCAAAAATATCCTGGCCAAAACTTGCTATACCCAGAAAAACTAGTTCTCGGTGAAAATTCAATAACAGATCACCTTTAGGCACACTTTCAAGAATCACTAAGAGTTAAATCAATTCAAATCTACTTCACCAGCCCACTCTATAAATAAAACTGTGTTATTGACTAGTGACCCTATAATAAGGCACACTGATTCTCCACTCTCTCTATACTGGAGAAAGACAGGGTGATGGTGAGTTATTTTTCAGGTGTCAGGAACTCTGATATCTCAAGGGCCCCCTAAGACCAATTAACTAACAAACATGAAATGATGTGGTGGTGGGTTCATGTGGAAGTGGACAACTTGAGATGCAAAACCCTAGGGAATATGCAGGGAGGCTTGTCATAACTCTGCCTTCTCCAAGAAAAATGCATAACACCGAAGAAAAAATAATTGGATTCAACAATTGGATAAAGAGTTGTGCCATTCCATTGAGATCCATTATGTGTCAGCATGGGACAAGATGCTCCACAATCTTACTTACTTTGCCGCAAAATTACTAAAGCCTTTGCTGGCCTATGATGTCTTTTTTTAGGCAGAGTCCAGCTAATGGATGGCACAAATTAACTAACATATAAAATCTGAAATGGTATTGCATACATATAAAGTGTAAAACAGTATTACATTAAGATGTCTCTTCTCAATGCCAGATGTCTCAACAACAAACTACCCAGCCTTGAGGCTGTCCTTTTGGAATGCATGCACATCTGCTGTGTAATTACTGAAACTTGGTTAAATAGTTAAAGTAATCCATGAACTTAAGTATACATCTGAAAATATTTTATTTAACATTTGTTGACTGGGAAAGTCTAACTAGGTTCCACAGAGCCTGTTTTCAGCAGAGGCCCAGGGAGAAATGCTCCAGATGCATGTCTTTGGAATGTGGGAGGAAACCAGAGTACCCAGAGGAAACCCACACAAACTCCACACAGAAGGCACCCCAGCTGAGAATCGAACCAGAAAACCTCTTGCTGTGAGGTGACAACGTTAAACGCTGCACTACTGTGCCACCCAAGTGGAAATAGTAAAACTATTACACATTCTTCTTTAGCTGTATTCGTTAATTGAGAAATAACACTCAACATTGCCCTGAACCTATTCAAAATGGTACCACCTACCCGACCTGGTACACATTACCAACATGCTAGCAACCAAATACAGTGTAAATTTTACCCAACAGTCAACTATTCAAAGCCCACTTACTGCTATAGCTCCCAAACCTCTCATCATTACTAAAGAACATGTATTGTACGTGATTTCCAAGACAAAAAATACTTCCCCCATGCAACCTGGTAACACACTTGATTGTTTAATAAATGATACTAAACAAGCCATGGCACATCCACTTCATAAACTTTTTTAAACATAGTTTAGCCACAGGCTTTGTTCTTGAGGTTTGCTGCACAGCAGTAGTGATGTCATTTCGTAAGAGTGGCCCTACCAATGACCCCTGGAATTATAGGCCCTTCAACCTGTTCAGTCTTATTTGTAAAGCTATGGAATATATTGTAACTGACCTGACAGACTATGAGATCAAAAGTCTCATCAGATTAGTCCTACTGCAGTTTGGCTTTTAAATAGTAAGATCCTGCCTAATGAATTTAGTTAACTTTCTTGAAATTCAAACACAGACTGTTGACATTGGTTATGTGAGACACATGGTATACCTTGACATGGTAAAGGCATTTGTATTTGACACCATCTCCCATGCTGGCATACTTAATGCATTATAGATAGAGCCCTATGTGGTAAGATGGATAGCAAATTGGCTAAAAGACATAACTCAATCAGTGCAAGAGGCAGATGCCTCATTTGAGTGTAAGAAGGTGATCCATGGTGTTCAACAGGGCTCAGTGTTGGCACCGTTTTTGTTCAGCATTTACTTTTTGGATTTCAAGACCATAAGCCAAGATCACTGGCTAACCAACTTTGCAGATGTTAGAATTTACTGTCAAGTTGCCCTCTGATGTCCTAATGCTTCAACAAGAACTTACACTTGTTAACACCTGATAATCTTAAATGGGCATAAATTAAATGCAAAAATGTGCAGTACTGATTCATTTCATAGACAATCCCTCTCTGGCATGCAGCATAGAAAATACTCCACAGTGAAATAAGAATGTTGCTGGTGACCTTGGAACTTAAGTTGATAATTCCCTCTCCTTTGATCATCATTTAATGAAAGTAGACATGAAGTCCTTCTAATTAGCACAGCAAATTATCTAAATAAGAAGATCACTGGCTTAATAAAACTATAAGCTTCCAGAAAAGATTGTAAACAATTTCCCTTTATTCATTATTTTACAGACTCCTGAGGGTAGATCTATTCCTTGCTTTGTATGCAATTAGGGACTAGCAGAAGATAAATAAAATACAGCAGAGAGATAGGTTCATCATACATCACCATCTCCCCCAAACTAAGCAGTGTGATACACTATCTTTCTTAAATGGACCTTGAATGATTTGATTGGTATTCATACATTCATTGGCCTAGCTATCCTCAAGTGAAGGGGTGCAGTCTAAGGAAGCGGGCTGCCATGGCATATATGGTTGCATAAACCCAGATGCCTTGACATTTTTTATGTTTCCTACTTCAACAAACTGATGATGTGATTAGTTCATTTACTTGACCACTTGTGTGACAGTTTGCCCCTCAGTGAATGATCATGCTCCCTAAAAGTGAAGCAATTCAACAAACAAAAGTTTATACAAAGTTAGGTACCATGTGACCAATTATATTTAAAACAAACTGCACGTATGAGCTACAGTACGTGCCTAAATGCCTCTCTGTTTCTGATATATAAAATATCATCATAATAACGCCTATGGTCAGAAATTACATCATCACATATTTGTATAGACTTCTGTACTTTTCTATTAATCAAACCAATGGGTAAAAAGGTCACACAAACATATCATTCAGTAAAAACTGCAAAACAAACCCAGCCAAGCTAGAGTTTTCAATGTGTGATATCTCACACCTTCTATAATGGAGGCTCATGGGATATATGCAGATGACCCATTACGGACATCAAGTGTTTCAGCTACATAGCTTCTGAATGTCCATGCCTTTTTTTTTTTTAATTTTTAAGCCTTTATGGTTACATTCAGGCAAATTAAGCCAAACCCCACTAGCTGTGGACATGCATGTTTCGATCTCATCAGCTGGGTTTAAAGACCCTGTGTTTCTGCAGTATAGCCAAACTATCCACTCATGCTGCATTGTGAGGTCAATAAAAAGGCCATAACAAGCATGCAAGACCACAGCTAGTGGGGTCTGGCTTTATTAGCCAGAATGTAACCACAAAGACATAAAAAGTCAAACGTCATGGATATTCAGAAGCCATGCAGCTGAAACAATAGGTGTCTTTAAGGGGCTATTTGCATATATACCATGGGCCTACATTACAGGAGATTTAAGGTTTCACACAGTGAAAAATTTAGCTTGGCTAAGTTTTTCTTGCAGTCCTTTCTATCAATTGTGATTTAATCAAATGAGTTCAACTATTTGTGATTCAGTCAAATGAGCATTCAGCTCAATGTCCTCTTTTATATTCCTTTCATCATCTTGAATGTTCAGATGGCTTTCTCTTTCTGTTGATCAATATAAAAGTTTCAAGGTGATGTGTGAAACATGCCATACTTGATCGATTAAAGCCCATGTCATAACTCTTGTATTTTAACATTCTTGCCTAATCTTGCCTCTATTTTGTCCACTGTCATCTTGTCCAGATACTGCTTGAAGAAAAAGAATTCTGTTTTTAAGAAAAATGTTTCTATCTTAAATTTCTTTCATTAAAGTTAAGACTCGTGTTACATAATGCGGTATTCATAATTCAAAATGAAAGCTAGGGAGCCATATTTAATTTATATAAATCATATAAAAGCTTGCACATATAGCTATATGAAAAAAAGAACACGAGTGTAGATCCAGTATTCTTGTTGAAGTTAACTCTGCCTCATGCCTTGAGAATGCATCCTTCACCACAGAATGTGGGATTCTGTGTGGGTCACTATGTCCCATCCTCCTCAGCTTTTCCAGCTTCCTGTACCATTAATCAAATATGGCAAGACTGATGCACACTTGGGTGTCACCCTCCAGGTCATAGAGGCGAATGATGTGTGTTATGTTTGTTATGTAAGCACTTCCAGCTCTTGTATTTCTAATAATTATGGAGTTTGGTGATGAATCAGATCTTGGTGTTATTGGACCATGAAACAGTACTGTATTATTCCAATTCACCACTGAAATGCAAGGAAACATTAGGAGTTATTTGCTCGGCCAACTGAAATTAAAATAAAAATGCTAAAGATATGCTGTCACCATTCTTGTCAGCTGTTGGTGAAGAACTTCTACAGTCTAAGCTTCATTTTCATGCTTCTGATAGTTGTGAAATTTTCTGTAATCAGTGATGCCAAAGTATGCTATTATATGCCCCCAGAAGATGTCGAAGAAGTATCGGTTTCTAGATCATCACGGCAACCTGTTTCTTTTCCATCAAGATGTGCCATGGTTCAGAGAATCCATCTCTTACATTGTAAAGGGGTAGCAGGTTCACTTCTGACTCTCTGTGTAATGACAAGTTGGATCTCTAAGTGCCATTTAAAGGAGAGAAAGTTCTTTGATCCTGTTGACCTGTTCAGGGTATCTATGTGCGTCGTGAAATAGCCATTTCAGTGCTAGTAGTAAACATGCTAATATGTTTATTCTAGCCATGCTTTGGTAAATGTAGTACTGTGCCACTGTATTGTACGATTATGTGCTTAGAAATTAAACGATTGCTATCTAATGTGCTCAAGACTTTTTTCATTTCTTACAGAATTTGTTGCAAAAGGTATAGATATTTGGACTGTCTGTGTGTTATATTTCTGTTTCTTCTCTACAGTTTAACTTTGGTGTGGCACAATTTGCTGCTCCTAGATTTCTATATGAGTTAGAAGTGTTTATTCCTTTGAATAGCTGAAGGAATCATTTATATCCTTTGCTGATTAACTATTTCTGTTTTTGTTAACATTGTTTGTATGACATCTGTACTAATAATGTTTCCCTCAGATGTTTCCTGTTAGTGTTTTTTTTTTTTGGGGTGGGTGGATTTTTGAATATTTCTTCTTTGCCTTAAATCCAGAATTATATAAAGAGGTGGCAGATGTGCCTATTGTGGGGTTAACAGTCATAACATTTGTGAAGTGTTATGTCAGGTCTGACAAAAAGAAACAAAACCATGTAAATGGTCCTCAGCTCAGAATATCATTAGGTGTTCAAATTGTGAAACAAGGAGAGGTATTTGACAAAGGAGGAGGATACTCAAACAAATCTTCAGACTAAGGTACCCTTTACCATTTTGGAATTCTGAGATCTGTTGCCTTTAGTCTTTGTGTTTAATTTTGCGTATATTGCATTCTTTTCCATATACTATGATTTTTTTTCTGAACTAGTATTTCAAAGACTTTGTAGCTCAGTGAATTTACACTTTGTCAAATACATGGGCTAGGTACCCATAAACATCACAGCTCATATATATATATATTATTGACTGCCACAGAGAAGATGGTGGTATCTCTTTGTTCACAGTTATGTGACTGTGGAATTAAGTATTGGGGTAAGGGACAGTGTCACCATGCCATAGGGCATGGAGGCAATCTCACTACATCTTAAATAGTTTTCTACAGTGTTAATGAAAAGCTGCTGTACTCATTAGGAGATTTGACATCTAGGCGGGTACATAGAATGTAGAGTAGAATAAAACATGTCTGTTTCGGTTTTCTTTTTACACTGGCATTTAAATACTGCAAAGTGTGCCATTGCAATTTAATTGCTTATACTTCAAGACCATTGGAAATAATAGTACAGAACTGTCAACTAGGCTGTGTTTCTGTTTGTATAGGAGCTGCAACATGATAGAGCATCAGAGACATGTGCACATGTTTCAGCAAATGGGGAGGGATGGCAGACAGTGATCTGCATTCTAGGCAACTCTGATAATCTGTGCATTGATCTCACAGGAATTCAATTGCTGATGATATTACTGGAGTAGGATTACTAAACTATGTGATCATGCTTGTTTGCGTCACGTGAATACACACCCGTACTGGTGCACACACACAAACAAACACACACCGTGTGTGTGTGTGTGTGTGTGTGTGTGTGTGTGTGTGTGTGTGTGTGTGTGTGTGTGTGTGTGTGTGTGTGTGTGAGACTGATATGTTTTATATGTGAAGTATATTAAGATATGCTTTCTCTTTTAAGGTGTACATCCACACTTAAAATCCTCTCAAATAGAATGCTGTGAAGGAACATGCATTATGTTCCGCATTATACACTTAACAAAACTGTATGTACCTTGAACTGCTAAACATTGATTTCACCATTTTACCCATTTACTTTGCTTTTTTGCTAAAACTGCTTTTCTGTGAGTAATATTTCTTCCCACACACACTGAAACTCAGATGTGTCTCCTCCCTCTCTCCCTCCCTCAGTGCACAGCATTTACATTCCACTCTAACTGTGGTCTGGTATTTCCAATATTGCTTTAGCTCTTTTCTGATGAACAACAATGTTTCAAAAAAGTAAACAAATAAACAAATAACTATTTTAGTACTCGGACATGGAAAGACCACCTCTTCAGAATGAAAACAAATATGCCAAGACTGTAAAACAAACTCCTCTGATTTTCGTTTTCATATATTGACAGATTCTGGAGCAATTTTATACTTTATCTTCTCTGCTTTTTGAAAAACAGTTTAGAACATTATTTAATCTGCTTCACTATGTATTTTGTAAAGCTCTGTTTCTGCAGAATTGAGACTTTTATGCTTACACAAGCACATGTAAATAGTTGAATCTTTTAACATACTGTATGATTGCTGACAACTTGTGTTTTGGTATTGTCCAATAACAGCATGCAAACAATAAGCTGCCACTAAGCTCTACCTCCCATATATACCAATCAATCCAAGTGGTAATTTCGTACTAATGATTTTAAAATAGCCATGCAATCAGCTGGTAAAGATCCCATTAGTCCAATGAATAGAAAAATGCCTCATTTACATGTAAATGTCTGAATACAGGTTGTTTATGTCCTGTACTACATTTAAAATGCACTCAAGGATACCAAGTCGTGATATGGTTATATTCTACTCAGTCTAATTCCCTTTGTAATCTGCAAAACACTATCCTGACTGTGTATATTAAATAGTATACTAAACCCCTATCCTTACTGCACATTAAATAGTATACTAAACACTATGCTTACTGACTGTGCACATTAAATAGTACACTGAAACACTGTCCTTACTGACTGTGCACATTAAATAGTATACTAAAACACTGTCCTTATTGACTGTGCACATTAAAGAGTACATTAAAACATTGTCCTTACTGACTGTGCACATTAAATAGTATACTAAAACACTATCCTTGCTTACTCTGCACATTAAATAGTATACTAAAACAGTATCCTTACTGAGTGTACACATTAAATAGTATACTAAAGCACCGTCCTTACTGACCATGCATATTAAATAGTATACTAAAACACCATCCTTACTGTGCATATTAAATAGCATACTAAAACACTCCTTACTGACTGTGCTCATTAAATAGTATACTAAAAAACTACCCTTACTGACTATGCACATTAATTAGTAAACTAAAACACTGTCCTTACTGACTGTGCACATTAAATAGTATACTAAAATACTCCTTACTAACTGTGCACATTAAATAGCATGCTAAAACACTGTCATAACTGACTGTGCACATTAAATAGTATACTAAAACATTATCCTTTCTGACTGTGCACATTAAATAGTATACTAAAACACTCCTTACTGACTTATACACATTAAACAGTATACTAAAACACTGCCCTTACTGACTGTGTACATTAAATAGTATACTAAAACACTATCCTTTCTGACTGTGCACATTAAATAATATACTAAAAGACAGTCATAAGTGACTGTGCACATTAAATAGTATACTTTCTTATTTTGCATGGAACTCTGAGTGCTTTCAAATGTGTTCTGTGCATATCTAAATCTTCTGTACTCATATGGATATTCATTTTTTTACAAAATTAGCACTGTTCCCAGGATGGACTGAACATTACTAAACCAGTAATCATTGCTATTTTGCTGATTTTTATGTCCATGTAATTTTATAAAACTATGTGAAACTATACATCATTTTGTTAGTATGTATATACATATAATAGTTTTTAAGTGTGTCATTTCTACAAATAGCAAGAGAGTTTGAATGTTGCATTTCATAATTTCAGCACATACAAAAGAGTAATATATGTTAAGAAAGATGTTACGAAGAACAGATAATGAAGATAGCTATTGTGCATTTTAGGTAGGCCCTTGGTTTTGGAAGTGCATGTCAGTGGGTAAATAAAAACGAGGTACTTTTTCCAGAGGTCAGTTTTGCAAAAGGAATTTGTTTAAATTCTACTATAAATGAAAAGAAAACAAACTTTGAAATAGCATTCAAACAAATGACAAAATGACTATTGCCACAAAAATGTTCCATCACAGCACCTTACATGCAGGCTTTACCCCTTTGCACTTTAGTACAATAAATTTTGCAGTGCAGCTTTAAGTATCCCATAAGGCTAAGTGAGCATGCAGTGCATGATATGATGATGATGATGTCCTGCTCTTCAGCTGCTGCTACCATAGAAAAGGATACAGTTGCCTCTTGATTTCAGTATCAGGTCTATAGGTATATAACATTGCTAAGTGAATCTGAGCCCAATATTGCAAAATATCAAATAGGATTGCATATCTACCACACAATCTCTGCATTATTGTTTTAATGACATTAAGATGCCAAGCAGCCCACCTTCCGTATGCTTCTGTGTTAGAACTAAGAGAGTAGAGAAAATGAAAAACAGTAACAAAAAATTAAAATATTAGCACAAGAGCACTAAGACAACATTACTATACAACTGAACATGCACAATCAATGAACAAATTACCAATTCTTACTCTTACATCAAATGAGTCAGCATGTAACAATTTATTAAAAATGGTAGCAAATATATGTGAAAGCCAAAACTAACAGATCATAGGATCATAGTATCATAGGTTACTAGACTAATTGCCCCAGGGCCCATACAAGCCTAGCCAAGTTCAACCTGTGTTCCCAAGGGTGTCTGATTCAAGCAGACACTAAAATCAGCACCAATTGCCGCTGTCCACAAGGGACACAGGTGGAACCCCCAGGATGAATTTCTGGTCACACGTCCACTCATCCAAACTGAGCTCAAATAGGGCCAATGCGGGGCTTTGTTTAACCTGAATAGGAAGCTTGTTTCTAAGGTGGGGCAACCTCTGTGACACAAATCTGTCTCTCCAACAAGTTCTGTTGATGTCATGTACCAAGTTAAGGTCCTTTGAGCGAGTGACCAATGTGCCATTTGACTTGTGAATATGCAGCATTTCCATCAAACTGGGTGTCAGAGATTGCTCTATATAGAAGACACAGGTCATCTCTGAGCAGTCTGTATGACACAGAGTAAACTGACAATGATTTCAGTCTGTCTGCATAAGACAGATCTTGAAGACCCTGAATTTTCTTCATAAGGATCCTTTGTGGTCTCTCAAATTGCAGCAGGTGTTTTGAAAGGAAATTACCAAAGACAGCATTGTATTCTATTATTGGCCTGATAAGGGAAGAGTACAGGGGGTTTATAACCTCTTTTTTTCTGGAGGCAATGCCATTACTTATGAGATGAGCAATATAAAATGCCCTTCTTACCATTGTGGAGACATGGTGAGTGAAGTTAAGGTTGCTGTCAACCTGTGTGCCTAGCTCTTTCACCACTGATTGTGTGCTTAGGGTATTGCTATTGATGTGGTAGTTTGCAAGAGCATCACCCTTGCTGAAGGTGATGATAATGCATGTTTTTACATTGAGTTTAAGACTATGACTTTGGCAACAGTCATTAATCTGTGTAAGACCTACTTGCAGGATGTTGGTTTGTATGGTCACTCACAGTTTGCAGTCATCAGCAAACTTTGTCAGCTACAGTCTTTCAGTTTTATCCTGTACTTCTGAGAAGTAGATTGAGAACAGTAGGGGTCCCAGAAGTGATCCCCTGTGGAATACCACTGGTTATGGGTCTGCTGGAGGAGGAGGGGTCACCTATTTTGAATGTATTGTTTGCAACCCAACTGACAATATATGGGTTGACACAGTTTTATTTTTTTAATTTCTCCATGTTTTTCGGGTTTCTAACACCATGATGGGATTGGACCTCATTCCTAATTCAGAGTATGTTAAAAAGTTCATGAAATTAGTGTGTTTCAGTCTTTGATGTCAGCCAGACATGCTCTTCGCAGCACCTGCAATGTGTCCAGTAATTACCCCTTCTGCAATTTGTATGGGGTTACATGTATTGGCAACATATCTAAATATATCTAAATATGATTGTAGATCCTTTTTTATAAGACCCGTTGTTCCTACTGCTATTGGAACTGACCGGGTATCTTTCTTCCTCGTTGCTCTCATTTCTGCCTACAAATCCTGATATTTTATGATTTTGTGTCTCTCTGTACACAAGACACTTTAGTCACTGGGTGTGGTGATTTCAATGATCAATGCTACTTTTTTCTTCTTTTCATGGACCACTATATCCAGTTTTCTAACATCTATCTTTTGAACTGCTGATAATTGGTGATCCCATGTGATGTAGACTTCATTTCCTATGATGCTTTGTGTCTCATGTTTCCACTGTTTTTCAGTCACTTCAATACCATAATGTTTGCACAATCCCCAGTGCAATAGTTTCATAGTTTCATAGTTTAGTACTAGGCTATCTGCCCTGGGGCATTTGTAAGCCTAGCCATAGTGATGTGACTTTCGCCACCCCATGAAATTGTACAAAAATGCACAGAATAGATTTAGAATACTGTGCCTCTGTCTAGTAGTGACACAGTGAAGGTCCCCTTATATAATAGAATTAGTTTACTGTGCCCCTGTCTAGTAGTGACACAGATGTGACCCCTGGGGTAAACTTACGATCTTCCATCCACTCATCAAGATTTCTATTGAAGAGAGTTAGTGTGGGGCTCTGCCTAACATGAACTGGGATTTTGTTCCAGAGCATGGGAAGCCTCTGGGTTATGAATCTATCCCTCCAGCATGTCCTATTCATACTTGTGCCAAGGTTTAAGTCTTTAGCTCTCGTGGTTCTGATGGATTTGGATTTTTTGAGGTGGAGCATGTCCATCAGTTCCTGATTGGACATGGCCTTGTACGTCAGGCACAAATCACCTCTGAGCAGGTGGTATGCTACTGAATAGAGCTGGAGTTTCTTTAGTCTGGCAGAATAAGACATATGTTGGAAACCCTTGATCCTCTTGGTAAGGTACTTTTGTGGTCTCTCCAGCTGTTGCAAATGCCGGGTGAGGTACATACCAAATGGGGCATTGTACTCAATCATGGGTCTGATGAGGGAGGAGTATAGGGGTACAATGACATCCTTGGATCTGGATGTGAATCCCTTCATGATAAGGTGTGCAAGGTAGATTGTCTTTCTAACCATTTTGGCAACGTGGGTGTCAAATGAGTGGTCGCTGTCGACTTGGGTCCCTAGGTCTCTGATTACTTTTTCCGTACTCAGTGAGTTGCTGTCTATGTGATAATTTGTGGGTACTTTGTTTTTCCCAAAGGGGATGACTATACATTTTTTGGCATTTAGTTTAAGGCCATGACTCCGGCACCAGTTGTCCGTTTCTGTGAGGCCTTTTTGTAGGATGTATGTGTCCGCTGGTGTATCGACTATGGCGCCTAGTTTGCAGTCATCTGCAAACTTTGTCAGCCACAATCCTCCCATGTTTGCTTTAACATTTGAGAAATAAATGCCGAACAAGAGGGGTCCCAGGACAGATCCCTGTGGGACACCACTTGTGACTGGCTTTGAGTCTGACATTGCTCCAGCGATTTTAACTTTATGGGTTCTGTCCTTTAGCCAGTTTGCAACCCATCTAGTGACATAAGGATTTACATTTAAGCCGTTGAGCTTATCTATGATGCCTGAGTGGGGTATTGTGTCGAAGGCCTTAGCCAAGTCCAGGTAGGCTGTATGGACTGCTTTGCCCTCATCAATGGCTCTAGTGACTGTTTTGAATAAGTCAACCAGGTTCAAAAGGCAGGATCTGCCCTTTACAAAGCTGAACTGGGTGGGATCAAGTGTCTGTAGGTCCCCAATGTCTCTGTTTATGAGTTCCATAATGATTCTTTCCATAGCTTTGCAGACCAGGCTGGTTAAGCTTATGGGGCGGTAGTTCCCAGGGTCTGTAGAGGTACCCCCTTTGTTGAGTGGGACCACTGTTGCTGTACGCCAGTGTTCAGGTACATATCCTGTAGTAAGGCTAAGGTTAAATAGCATTTTTATGTGCGGGTTTAGCTCCTCTTGGGGTTCACATAGCACACAACCAGGGATACCGTCAGGTCCCTTTGATGCTGTCTTTTTAGCTTTGCTGAGGGCAGCTCTCACCTGGACATCTGAGATGACAGGGAGATTACATTCAGCTGGGATAAGTATTTCTTCTTTTGGGGGTGAGGGAGGGGAGAAATTTGCACTGAACCTGTCAGCCAGAATGTTGGCAATATCTGTGGGTTCAGAGTATTTTTTGTTGTTGTGAACTAACTCTGAGCATATCTGAGGGTTTCCACCCAGGTTTCTAACATAGCTGAAGAAGGCTTTGTGGTTATCTTTAGTGTCCTTAGCGATTTTTCTCTCAAAGTTGGCCTTGGATGTTTTTATGAGAGAATGTAGTTTTCTGCTAGTGTTGATCAGAGATGTCTTCCCTTTATGGGATTTTGCTCTGTCGTGCAGTAGCTTCCTTCTTTTGTTATACAATTTGTTAATGGCTGAGGTCCACCAGACAGGACGCTTGCCTTTGGTGGAGAGGGACTTGGATTTATTTGGGATTGCATGATCCATGCATTCTTGGAGATGTCCATAGAAAGCATTTGTGAAGGATTCAGCATTGTGGGATGTGGTATCCACTGGCCTAGTGGGCTTAAAGGATACCATATCAGTCTTAAGATGAGTGAAGTCTGCTTTTGAGACATTTTTCACTGTGGTCTTTTGTGCTGGGGGTGGAGGTGGGATATGTATATCCAGGATGATTAGTTTGTGGTCAGATCTCACTAGTGAGGGGTATACCTCCAGTGTGGAGCATTTTGTCCCCATGTTTGTGATGATCAGGTCTAGTATATTATCTCCCCTAGTGGGAGAAGTGACTAGTTGTTCCAGTGTATCTGAATTTATGAATTCCAGGAACCTTTGGGCTAGGGTGTTGGGGCTAGAATAATATACCCAATCTATGTTAGGGTAGTTGAAGTCTCCCAGTATGATGGTATTTTGTGATACATTCATATCCTCCAATGTCTTCAGGAAGGCTGAGTGGGGTTCCTGAGATTGGGAGGCTGGTCTGTAACATGCTACCAGTTGTATAGCAGTTTTGCCTATGGTCAGTTTCACCTGTATGGTCTCCGATGCTTCATGTGTTGCTACTAACCTGGAGGTGTGGGTGTCCTTGATGAATATGGACACTCCCCCTCCCTTTGTGGTTCGGCCCGGGTTTTGGGGCTGAAAAGCATGATATGAGGTATAGCCTGGTAGTGCTGGGGTGCTCTCAGGAGCCTTGAACCAGGTTTCAGTTACTGCACAGACGTCGATGTTCTCCATACTGAGGAGTGCATCGAGTGCCTGCATCTTGAGATTTAGACTTCTGGCATTGAGCAGCATTACCCTTAGTTTTTTCCATTTTGTTTTCTAAGGAGGTGGGTTTGTCTTTTGAGCCTTGCCTAAAAAAGGCACTATGGGGGTGCAAGAGCCTTAGCCAATATCCGGAAGCCCAGTGGTGACAGGTGCAAGCCGTCCCTTGCGAAGCAGCGTGGCTTGTTCACCATGTCATCCCAGGCAGACAGACATTGGATCCCCTTAGAATGACACCAGTACTTGAGACAATTATTAAAGCTGATCATCTTGTCTTTGTATTGTGGCATCATTCTTGGTGAGGGCAAGATGCTGCTCAGGGTCAGGGTCATACCAGCCTGGGCTACATAATCAGAGAGCTCCTCTATGTCTCTTTTCATGTAGTCCAGGGAGGTACATCTCAGGTCATTCACGCCAGCATGGGCAATGATGGAGTCATATTTGTATTTGCTTTGGAGTGACCTGAGTGCGTGTGTTATGTGGCAGATCCTAGCTCCCTATAGGCAGCTCACAGTCACCCTCTCCTTGTTCAGCCTGGTAAGCAGGACGTCAGTGTGTCTGACTATAGAGTCACCTATTACTAGTGTATCAGGCATGGTGTTTGGCCTTAAGGGCAGTGATTGATTTACACACTGATTTATTGAAGTATGTGTTGCATGTGTTTTGTTTTGAAGTGGTGGATTTTTGGATGTCTGCTTTGGGAGCCTCTGTTGTTTTGGTAAGTTTTTTATTAGAGCCTCCGAGTATGTCTTTGTGTTTTTATGTGTTCGGTTTGCAGTTGTGGTAGGTCTATGTGGGACTGGGTTTGTTGTGTGTGTGGTTACCATCTCCTCCTGTCTGGTCATGCCAGCCCTGAGTTGAGAGAGTTCAGCCTCCAGCTTGGCTATATAGTTGCATCTCTCACATGTATTTGTGTTTGTTGGGAGGAGGAGAGGGTTGTCTCAAGATACCCAGATTAACCAGCTGATCTGGGCAGGACGTCAGTAATCTACCACTCGACATGCTAGAACAGTATAAGGGAGTGCTGTGCCTTTAAGGGAAGTGGATATTCACAGGGGTGGTAGGTGGATGTAGTGCTTACTTAGTATGAGAGTGCTTACTTAGTAGAGAAGTTTTGAGAACAAGTGCTAGGCTTATAATATAGCGAGTAGTCTGATTATACTAAGAGTAGAACTTCCTTAAGGGAAAATTTGAAGAGCAGACTTGGTGGAGCCAGAAGAAGTTTAACCTTGTTTAACCGGCGCTGCGCTATGCGCACAATTGTGCAAAGCCGCGCAAACGCGGATTTTAAACAGGGAACTTCAAAAGAGCTAGAAATGGTCCAAAACAGCCAATTACTACAGCTCTTGTGCTGAGGTCACTTCCTACAGGGACAGGTAGGCTGCTCAAGGCTCCCCACTCCCACTGGTGAGCAAAGAAACTTCCTTCTATCCAAGTAAGGTAATGGACAACACAGGAACTACACCACAGCCCAGAATACAGCAAAGCCTGTAAACTGGTCTAAACTAGTCGAGGAGAAGTGGTAAAACAAGGATTATTTGTTTGTTTTTTTTGTTTTTAGATAGAAAACACACAGAAAATGCAGAAACAGTAATAAATCAGTTACACAGGCTAGCACACTTTAGTGGGCAGCCTCAACAGTTAAATTAAACAAACAAACAAACAAACTTTCGATCAAATTCGACTAAAATGTAACTTTAAGTGCAGATATTAAATAATGCAGCAAACAGCTAAAAAAACAGTCTAAGCTTGCCCAAAAGAGCAAGTATCTATCCCGGCAGAGGGCTGCCTCCCAAACATCTCAGATGCTCAGGTGAAGGCTGCCCTCTCCAAAGCAAAAAACACTGCTTCCATGGGACCAGATGGCGTCCCAGGTTGCGTCCTACATGAACTACAAGAGGAACTAATCCCTCAAATAAAACAGCTATACAATCTCAGCCTCACTACAGGATATGTGCCCACAGAATGGCATACAGCAACAGTGGTCCCTCTCCACAAAGGTGGAGCCTCTACGGACCCTGGAAACTATCGCCCCATAAGCCTGACTAGCTTAGTCTGCAAGGCTATGGAGAGGATCATCATGGAGCTCATAAACAAAGACATTGGGGACCTACAGACACTAGATCCTACACAGTTCGGCTTTGTCAAGGGCAGATCCTGCCTTTTGAACCTGGTTGACTTCTTTGAAACAGTCATCAAAGCCATAGATGAAGGGAAGGTACTCCACACAGCCTGTCTGGACCTTGCAAAGGCATTTGACACAATACCCCACTCAGGCATCATAGATAAGCTATCCAGCTTAAATATAAACCCCTATGTCACAAGATGGGTCGCAAACTGGCTCAAAGACAGAACCCACAGAGTGAGATTTGCTGGAGCCATGTCAGACTTGAAACTGGTCACAAGTGGCGTCCCACAGGGTTCTGTCCTGGGACCACTCTTGTTCGGTATATACTTTTCCGAGGTACAGGCAAACGTGGGAGGACTATGGCTCACCAAGTTCGCAGACGACTGCAAACTGGGCGCCATAATCAACTCTCCAGCTGACACAAACATCCTTCAAAAAGGTCTCACAGAGACAGATAACTGGTGCCAGCACCATGGTTTAAAGCTAAATGCCAAAAAATGTATAGTCATACCCTTTGGCAAAGACAATGTGCCCACAAATTTCCACATAGGCAGAAACCCATTAAGTACAGAGAAAGTTATTAGGGACCTGGGGACCCAAGTTGATAGCAATCTCTCCTTTGAAAAACACATTGCCAAAGTGATTAGAAAGACCTTCTACATAGCCCACCTCATCACGGAGGGTTTCACATCTAGATCAAGAGAGGTAATCGTGCCCCTTTATTCATCCTTCATCAGGCCCATCATAGAATACAATGCCCCTTTTGGAATGTACCTTACCCAACACCTGCAGCAATTAGAAAGACCCCAAAAGTATCTCACCAAGAGGATCAAGGGTCTCAAACAAATGCCATATGCTGCTCGGTTAAAAAAACTCCAGCTCTACTCAGTTGCATACCGCCTACTTCGAGGCGATCTATGCCTGACATACAAAGCTATGTCAAATCCAGAATTATGGACATGCTCCACCTCAGTAAATCTAAATCCCTTAGAGCCACATGCTGGAGGGACTTGAACCTCAGCACAGAAATAAATAGAACTTGCTGGAGGGACAGGTTCATAACCCAGAGGCTCCCTTCGCTCTGGAATAGAATTCTAGTTCATGTGAGGCAGAGCACCTCACTGAATCTCTTCAAGAAGAATCTCGATAAGTGGATGGGGGATCATAGGTTTGTCCCAGGGATTACTCCCGTGTCACTATTAGACAGAGGCACAGTAAACTAAACCTTAAAAAGGGCACAGTATACTCAAATCAAGGGGTGGCGTAAGCCATACAGAATCAGGCTAGGCTTATAATTGCCCCAGGGCAGATAGCCTAGTATGAACCTATGAACCTATGAACCTAGAGAAGGTATTTCAAGTAAAAAAACAGCAAAGATACTTAAATCCAGAAAGTAGTCACTTTTCTGAGTTCTCTGTAGCTAGGACCACTCTGCAGGACCACGAGGAGCTTGTCTGAGTAGTAGAGCCAGAAAAAAACACCCAGAGGCGGATTTTAAACAGGGAACTTCAAAAGAGCTAGAAATGGTCCAAAACAACCAATTACTACAGCTCTTGTGCTGAGGTCACTTCCTACAGGGACAGGTAGGCTGCTCAAGGCTCCCCACTCCCACTGGTGAGCAATAGTCTTGCCACATTATTATGTCTTTCACTATGCAGTCATTCTGCCATTAGTATGTCACAATCAGCAATGAGGTATGCAACTGTTTCCAATTCTGTTTCATAAAACCTACATTTGTCTGTTTCTCCCACATGTTCAATGGACTTTGTAAACCAACATGTAAACCAACATGTACTTAGCCCACTGTCTTGGGCCGCCAATATTATCCTTTTATCTCTTGATTTGAATTCACCTCTCCTTAACCATTCCTGCATTTGATCCTGATCAACATGAGGTTCTTCCAGAAGTTTTCTATACTTGCAACTATATTTATACATTTTCTACATTTCTTGCCTTCTCATCTAGTCATTCACCTTATATTCTTTCTTTTGTTTTTTTGGCACATTCAGTTGCTGCCAGATTTATTTCTACTTATTTGATTTCCATTCCTGCTTGACACCGTCATCTTACATTTATTCTCCTCATGTTTCAAAACTTTCACTACATTTGGGTCTTGTGAGGTCAGCAGATATGTGGGCAGTCCCATGATTGCAGATCTATACATGTAATCAATTTTCAAGGAGGCCCATCCCTCCTTCTGAATGGGGAATATATGGGGAATATATAATCTTGGTATGCACTGATTTTTACACATCATTTGGTGAGCATGAATCCTCTTTGTTTTCTTGTCTAGTCTAGCCAACACATTTTGGGCCCAGTCAATCATTCCAAAAATGTAAGTTAGCACAGAAATAGCAAATTGGTTTATAGCTTGAATTTTGTTCCTAGATGTTAATGGTGTTTTCAGGATTAACTTAAGTCTTCTAAAGTATTCCTTACTACATTTTATTTGCATTTGTTCATGTTTTATTTTTGATACTTCATCAATCCCCAAATATTTATACACTGTCTCTTGCTCCAGTTATTTTATATCACATTCTTGTCCCAAACTGATGTTTTCTTGGTGCTGCAGTTTTCCTGTTTTAAAGGTTGCTTTGGCACATTTATCAAGACCAAATGACATTCTTATATCATATGAAAATGTTTTGACAACTTGCAGTTGGGCTTTCAGTTCCTCATCTGAGGAGCTATACAGTTTCAAATCATTGACAAAGAGAAGATGAGAAGTCTTTACACTTTGTTGTTTTCTAAGAACCCGATTATAGCCAAGGCCTAAGCTTTTAAGTAGGCAGCTTAATGGGTTAAGGGCAAGACAGAATAGGAGTGGTGACAAAGAGTCACCCTGGAATATCCCCCCTTTGAATTTTTATCCCTGGGATAATAGTTTGTCTTTTATCATAGCTTAATTGCCAAGTCATCTGCCAGTGTTTCATGGTCACTGTAATGTAGTCAATCAGTGTAAGGTGTAACTTATACATTTTTAACCACGCTTTTAACCATGAATGTGGGACACCATCAAATGCTTTTTTGCAGTCAGTCCATGCCATACTTATATTCTTCCCCTTTTTACAGTTCTCCGCTATGACTTTATTTAAAAACAAGTGATCTTTTGTTCCATATCCCTTTCTTTTATTGCCCTTTTGTTCTATTGCTATAATTGAGTTTTCCTCTAAATGACTATAAATGCTAAGGATGTCTATTGCTCTATCCTGTTGTGGTGCTTTCTGTATTAGATTTTCTACACTAAATCCTTCACTTTGCAGGTACTCCATAACCTCAGTTTCTATTTCTTTAACTTCTCCATTACTGATCTCTTTTTCTACTTTTCCTCTTAGTCTTCTTATTTTTTGTATTGTAAAGTTTTCAATGTCTGGATTCCTTTGCCTGTATTTCTCTTCAAATATCTTTGTAGCTGCTCTTTTTGTATTGGTCAGTTTTGTTTTCTCTTTTGCATAAATATTGCACCATATTAAATCTCTTTTTCTTTCCCATGTCCATATTCCTTCTTCAGATGTTTCCTGGTCTTCCTGTTTCTCTTTACTCTAGGGACTCATTCCATCATGCTGTGATGTAACCTGTTTGACCTTCTACACCAAATCCTTCCCTTAGCAGGCACTCCATAACTTCAGCTTCTATTTTTTTTTTTACTTCTACTTCACTAATTTGTTTTCTACATTCCCTCTTTGTGATATTATTATTTTTTTATTTTCTGGATGCCTTTGCCTGTGTTTCTCTTTGAATATATTTGGGGCTTCCTTCTTTATATTGATCAATTTGGCTTTCGCCTTTGCATGAATGTTGCACCATATCAAATATCTCTTTCTTCCCCATGTCCATATTTCTTTTTCATACTTTTCAAAAATCTCTAGGTTTTGTTGTTTATATTTTCACACTTCCGTTTGCAAACAGCTGAAAGTTTCTTGATCTATATACTGATTTTCACAAATCTGTTGTATTAATGAACATACATTTATATTTGAGGCTTCTGACAGTTTTTCTTGTGGAAGCATTTTTCTTTCCTCTAATTTTTCTCTTAATCTTTTTGTATATCTTGTGTCTGGAAATTCTGTGCTTTTTGCCTAATAGTAGTAATAGATATTTTCTTTCCTATCCTCAGTAATCTATTCTATCATCTCTATGGCTGTTCTTTGGCCTTTCAATTTTTGTGATTTTTGTGGACTGCTACTTCCTTCTACAACAGGGGAGCCATCCTCTGCCCTGGGCCTGGCCTGGCCTCATTGTAGGAATGTTTCCCTATTTTATGGATTCTAGAATGTCATTTTTTACAGTCCTGGCACCAATGTGCCTACCAGGAATGGACACTTTTTATCCTGGGTCTTGTGCACTAAGCTATATTTTTTAATTTGTGACCTAGTTCAGGCCATGATATATGCTATAGAAATACAGTCTATATATCTGTGTTGTCTTGATGAGATTTTGTGAAAAACAGGGTTCATCTCATGAAGTCATTTACCAAGACTTGAGGATGAACTCAGTTTCAGTAATACTATTCTCCTTTGCTTGCTGACTTATCTCTCCATTCCAACTCCCAGTTGCTTGCTGACTTATCTCCCATTCAGATCCCAGCTGGGTGAGTTTATCTATGATGCCTGAGTGAAGGATTGTGTCAAAGGCCTTAGATAAATCAAGGTAGGCCATATGCACAGATTTGCCCTTATCTATGGCTTTGGTGACTGTCTCGAAGAAGTCCATCAAGTTTAACAGGCATGATCTCCCCATGACAGAGCCAAACTGGGTGGGGTCAAGCATTTAGAGATTTCCTATATCTTTGTTATTAAGGTCCATGACGATTTGTTGCTTGACCTTGCAGATAAGGCTGGTCAGGCTAATGAGTCTATCATTCTCAGGGTCCGTGGAGGCACCCCTTTATGCAAAGGGATGACAGTAGCTGTCTTCCATTCCACTGGGGTGAAGCCAGTGCTTAGGCTGTGATTGAAAAGCATGCTCAATGTTGATTCCTATTTTAACTGATGTAGAACAAGGCCCGGGATGTTGTCTGGTCCCATACAGGCTGTGTTTATGGCCTTGGAGAGGGCATTTAATACTTGTTCCTTGGAGATACTAGATGGGGACAGATGTTTGGGATGCTTTGTGGTATATGGGGCAGGGACAGGGGAGTGAAGTTTTGACTTAACCTGTCAAACATCAGGTTTGCTATATCCATAGGTTCTATATGTGTAGTACCATTAACTATGAGTTCAGAGCAAATCTATGCCTTTCCTTTGAGGTCATGGATGTAACTAAAGAATGTCTTGTGGTTATCCTTAGGTGGGAAAGCTAATTTGGATTCTTAGTTAGCTTTGGAGGACTTCACTAAGAGTCTGATTTGTTTGTTTAGGTTGAGGAGAGAGTGTTTCCAGTTTTGAGACCGTTCTTTCCTGCTCTTAGACAGCAATTTCTTTCTCCTATTGTATGGCCTATTAATGGCAGTTGAACACCAGGCAGGTTTGCTTTTCCTTGAAGATCTAGGTTGGGTTCTCTCAGGTATGGCAGAATCAATACAATTGTACAGGTGCTTGTATAAAACATTGATGTATAACTCAGCATAGGTGTCTGTTCCATCATTACGGGGGTGGGCTATGAAGCTATTCATGCCGTCACATAAGAGATTGTAATTGGCCTTGAAGAAGTTTTTTAGCCATGCTATTGCTAAGGAGGTGGGGAGGTGGGTCTTGTGCTATAGTTACTTCTAGCAAGACTGATTTGTGGTCAGATCTCACCAAGGATGGCCACACACTGGGGGTGGTGCAGCAGTCTCCCATGTTGGTGAGCATCAGGTCCAGGATGTTTGACCCCCTTGTGGGTGTGTCACCCAGCTGGTTCAGGGCATTGGAGTTAACAAAGTCCAGGAACCTTTGGTCAAATGAGTTAGAACACATATAATTTACCCAGTCTTCTTCTTCTTCTTTTGGCTTTTCCTGGTTAGGGGTCGCCACAGCAGATCACCTGTCCGATCATGATTGGCAGTGGAGTTTTACAGTGTTGAGTTGCCAGCCCGGCACCCAACCTTCCACAGAAGGCACACACATGCACACACTCACACCTAGGGTAATTTAAACCCATGTGGGACACATGAGGACATGCAGAAGAAGCAGCCAAAGCTAACTCTTGCTGTGAGAACTTTAAAGACACCCAAATGAGGGGTGTTTAAACACCCAAAACTAAGTCAATATTTGTATTGAATCAAATCAATCCCTGAGATCTGGAGGTCCTGTAGGAGGTGGAGGGGGTTGGCAGAGACCTGAAGGTTGGAAGAGGTGTGAAGGTAAAAGTCATTTGAAGTCATTGTAATTTAAGTAATTTTTTTAATTTTGTTTTTTATTTTTTTTGAATGAATATTTATACATAATGAATATTAGTTCCCTCTTTTTTCTTTGTGAACTGAATGTGTGGAAGGATGTGTGGAAATGAATAGCTGGGGTGTTCTCTGCTCTGCAGCTTTAGGTTTCAATGACTAATGAACAAATGTCAGCATCTTCAGGGGTGAGGACTGCTTACCAGAGTGCAGTTTCTGGTTTAGGAATCTAACAGGGTGTTTATAGAGGGGTATTTACATTCAGGAATTTTGTTTTGTTTGTATTGCCTAAAAAAGGCACGGGATGGCAATGGGTTTAGGCAGTAAAACGAAATGCCAGGGCTGACAGATGAAGACAAGATCATCTCTGCATCAAGGTCTGTGTGCCATGTCATCCCAGGCTGGCAGATTCTGGATCCCCTTTGAATGATGAGTATGACCAGAACCAGTGTTGTGTTGAAGTCAATTTTTTGTTTGTATATTTCTATAGGTGAAAGTAAAAAAATGCTGCTTAAGACTCGATACATACTTGCCTGAGACACACATAATCTAAGAGCTCAGTCATGTCTCTTCACATCAGTCAGTTCAGGTGCATCTCAAGTCATTCACATCAACGTGCATATATTCTTTGTTTTAATTTCCTCTCTGTTTTCTCTGTTTAGAGTCACGAGAAACATTATACACAAACATTTTTATATGCTTTTATATTTTATATAATATATATACCATTTCATACCTGCTTACTATAATTTGTCATATTATCCCCAAGTTGCAATTCTTATTTGGAAATATATATACACATTGGGGGCACATTCCACATCTGAAAGTTCCCTTCCTAATATTATCCTCAGTACAACCGTTTTTTGTTTTTGAAATAGTTTTTCAAATTCAAACCTCTTTTTTTACCCAAATTTGTCTTTCTTCAGCAAAACACCTGTTTTTGTTTGGCAAAAAAAAGTTCCCAGTATTTACAAATGATGTTACCTAATCCCTAAATCTATAATGATAATCTATTCATATAAATTTTCTTGAACCCCGGCTCTCTGCTAATCCGTTTTTTGGTGAGGTAAACCTTCTTGGTCATTTTCAACTACTAGCTCAGTACCTGTGACATCTTCACTAAGGAGCATCAAAGGAAGACACTTGTGGCCCCATCCCTTTAGGATGTCTTCTTTAATGTATTTTATTACTTCTTTTGGATTTGCTCTGGTTACAAAAGGTTCCTCAAAATAGTTGAGTTCATTGAGCAAGTCCTCCATAAGGGTGATCATATGGGTGGCCCTCACCATTTGCTCATTTACAATGTCTTTTTTTTCTGTAAAAAAGGATTTTGGAGAAATAGCATATGAGTGGCTTATTGCAAACATTTTTGTAATATGGTGGCGGTTTGTGTATTGTGAGGTATGAATTTACATTTCTGAACAGGTATATATAAATAGTCTGGGATATGTAGGCTATTATGAGGAAGTGGGAATTTGAGAAACAGTGGGATTGTGATTCAGTGATGGAGATGGGAGATGGATGAGAAGGTTAGGGAAGTGAGGTGATATTGAGGTAGCCAGAATGTACAGGCAGAGGAATAAGAGAAACTGAGAGACAGGCATATATAATGTAATTAGATGTTCCCAGGAGTATGTTCCAGTAAAGAGGCATGGTAACTGAGAGGGATAGAGAGCAAGGAAATATGATAGGTCATTTTAAATGTTATATTTAGTGTCTCACCAAAGCAGATATAAGTTGGGTTCTAGAGGATAGGGGAAAGAAGATAGAACTGAAAGTTTGTACTTTGTAGAGAGTGTGATGGCTAAGTGAGAAAGAGGAAGGGGGGTGAAATTGAGGGACAGAAATGTGTGGGAAACGTATTTAGAAAACTGGATGTTAGTAGTAGTTTGTCTTGTGGTAAGACTACATTTTCTTTGTTGTTCTGAGAAATTCAACAGTGTTCTCAGTGTAAAAGATCCCGGCCTGAAAAGTAGTCAATACATTTAATTAAAACTAAATGTCTGAACAGACTGTAGTATTATAATTGAAATTTCATTCAAGTAACTGAGTCAGAAATGCTTTCTCCCTGAGTTTAAAGTTTCCTTATTGATGTATACTGGTCAGAAACTTACGCTTCTGGGTCAGTCAGACAGAGTTAATTTAAATATATACAAATAATGCATATTACTGTTTCAATCTGTATCAATGTAAAAACTAGTGTGGAAAGGTCTGCTTCTGAACTGCTAAGAATAATAAAATTAATTCACAGTGTACAGCTGCAAATCCCCCAAAAACAAGAACTTTTTCCAAACACTCAGTTATGATTCACACATTTGTAGTGACTATGATTCAAGTGTGAGTGAATTAAATGATTCACACAGTCACAGACAAAGTAATTCACATTTTGTCAGGCAGAAGTTTCACAGATTCATGCAGTATGGCTGGTTATGGCTCACACACACAGGCAGAGTACAAAGATGTCTGATCAGACAATGCAAGCAAAAACTTAAACTACAGCATTTCATCTGAAATCTTTGACTAATTGACTTCAAGACATTACTTATCATACTGAGCATTGTGTGGAACTGCAAATGCTTAAAAATTTATTAACAAAATGGTCAGGTAAAAAAAAATCTTCAGCTACCACTTCAAGTATATTACTTTCCAGAATGAAATGTGAGAGTCCCAGACACTGCCTTTGAAATTCAACAGATTAATTGTGTCAAGTCAACAATGCAACCAAATGATGGAAAGGACTCATAGGCTCATAGCGTCATAGATTAGCACTAGGCTAAATGCCCTTCTGGACCATTTTAAGCCTAGCCAATTAACCCATGTGAAAATCAAACCTGCATTTCATATCTGTAAGGTAAACAGCATAACCATTATGCCAACCACCCACCCATAAAGCACATCTGGGCATTGATTAGTGTAAAGAGAGTAGCCTGATGTTCTGTTTTGGCCTGCTCTGTCTCATCAAACAGAGCATTTTAGAAAAAAACAACATTTATACCATCTTTCATAAAAGCAACACAAAAGGCTTTATGATACCTCAAGAAATATCAGACAGACCATGGAATAATGTAACCACTAATTTGTTTTGGTTTAAGAACTTTCAGTGTCTTATCTATGCTGATTATTTTAAATACTGTGGAATCTGCAAAATGAGCCACATATTTAGTCACTTCACAGATGAGATCATTTTTCTGTAATGGTCTCACTCATATTTTTGCCACTAATAATAACACATAGTTAGTCAATAATGAATTTCATGCATTTTCAGAAAGGGATCTAATTGAAAGACTCACACAAACTGTAATACAATGCAGACATCTGTAGCCAGCACAAAACAAGACTCCTATCTAGCTCAGCTAAATATAACATTATTACCAGCTTTTTGCCTTCCCAACAATTGATGAGAAGGAACAAGAATACAGAATTAATTACTTTAAGTGTTTTTCTTAGACCAGGTTAAAAAAAGGTCAATCAGCTTGAAAAAAAAATTCAGGAAAAAATACAGAAACGGTGCCATGACATACTAGCTAAGAAACTGTCAATTATAAAACTGGACAGAGTATAAAAATAAAGAACCTGCTTGACAGAAACTTGAAATGATTGCTGAAATATAGGTTCATAGGTGTTTACTAGGCTAACAATCACAAGGGCCTTTTTAAACCTAGACATACATCCCAAATCTCTGAAAAGTTCTGATACCCTTGATAAGAGTAAGCAGGGGGTTGGGAGATAAAACATTTACAAGCAGGCAGAAATCCAATACAACAGCATGTGGCAACACTGCCAAAGGAAAGACTGTTTCTGAAATGTTTACATCCCAGTCATGATGCTGTATGAACCAGAATTATGTCTAATTTGAATGAAGTTTCAAAATGAAATGTTTAGGGTACTTTAACACATGCAGCTGTTGTACCAGCTATGATATCATATACTAGTGACTCAAACATAGCTATAATTTGAACATTTAATAAAGAAACCATCCATATAAAATTACCTGATAACATGTTAGAATCACAATGCTTGAATATATAGCTGCTGTCTAGGTTTTGCAGACGTTGCATATTACTTACCATATTTAAAAAAAATTATACACACAAACACATACACACACACACACACACACACACACATATATATATATATATATATATATATATATATATATATATATATATATATATATATTTCATTAGCTTAGTTTTGTCCATGTACAAAGAAAATGATTGCAAATGTCTTGTGATGTCCCTAATATAACACAGAGTGCAAAACATTTGGCTTAAAGGGGGGGGGGGTTGTAATATTTATGCATTTTGGCTTTAAATATCCCATAGGACTAATCATGCATGTCTGCTGCCATGTGAGGATGTCTTCTTCTTCAGCTGATAAGATTACAAAGACTACATGGTTCTGTACTTACAGGCTTCAGTTTGGTTGTATCAGGCCAATAGGTGTGACACTGTGAAGTGAAGGTAAGACTAGCAACAATGTCAAACTGCATCACTGTAATGAAGATCTAACTTTACAACAATTTTGAGTGGGGAAAATGTATGTTGGCCAAAAGGACATATTTCTTTGTTTAGCCATGGATCGACTAACTGAATTGAAACTGGCTTTGAAAAATCTTCATAAAAAAGAGTTTTGTAATTTTATCTGCTATTTCCTGGTCTTAGAAACACTTCACTTAACTGTTTTTTTTCTTTTTCCAAACATTGTAATTCACTGTACATAATTATTATGTTTTATCATTGAATTTCCTACTTCTTCTCTCTTTCAAACCTTTTAATTCCCACTGCTAATCAAGCTCTGCTCAAAGCATTTTTATTATACAATGGAATATACATTTCCTGCAGCATCTGTTATGGTGACCATAAATAGGTGCTATAAACTAAAAACTCTACTTAAAACTGTATAGCCATTTATCTGCCCAGCTCACTTTCTGAGTATCATTGATAGAGTGATACCTTCTGATTATCATTGTATTGATGTGCATTTCTGTATCATGGCTAGCCTTATACATGGCTTACTTAGGTGGCTGTGTTGGATGTCCATTAGCTATGAAAGTTTTTTTCACAATATTATCAATAAGTAAAAAATACTCCTGCCCTGGCATCCACGATGAAAGCAGCCATGACTGTCACACCTTACAATGAAATGACGGCACTCTTTTTAATTTCTATGTTTTGTGCACAGTGCCACCATAATTTAAACAATGATTAACAGGTACTCATAGTCTCTGTCATTCATTGTCGAGATCATGGTAAGTAGAACAGACCACAAAGTTTGGCAACTTTAAATAAGTGAGGGTAATGGCTGTGGAGATAATGCAAACAGTGTTAATAGTCTGTAGCTAGATGTACTATGAAACTCTACATGAAAATGTGATGGTGAGGAGTACAGCTTATACAGAACACAGTAGGTTGTAACATTGTTTTTTGTTTTATCCTGGCAGGTAATCAAATATTATGGGCTGTTGATTTTTCAAAATTAATATGAGTGAAATTAAATTGGACTGCTTCATACTATCTTTGGCTAAGGCATGTGTTAAACATTATTTTTATTATTTTATTAAGTAGTCAATTAGATATGTGAAGAGTATATAAACCCTCTATAATTACTGGATAATGAAGGTCGTCTGTGAATTAAAATGACTGCATTTGGTCTGCTGTAATTTGCTTAAATTAAGCAATCATTATTCTCATTTTCTAGGTCTGAGAGTTTTCTTTTCTGTGTGAAGCAAACTGCAATACGTAGTTGTGGCTACTACTTTTGAGAAACAAAGCTGAAATATATTACCTTGGTGATAATTATTTCATGATCAGAAACCCGAGCTATATCCAATCAACAAAGCTGATATTACTGCTGGATATAAGAACTGCCTATGGATAAATAATGTTTAACTCTGGTTTAATTTGTTCAGGATAAATAGTCATTGGCCTAGCTTTATATGACAAGTGTGCATCTATATGAAACAAATGGGAGTGTGTTGCTATGACCATTTTTCTCTTAAATCACAATCAGACATCTGATATGCCTGCACACAGTCAATAAAGTGGATATTACTGATTGGCAGTGTACAAAAGTGAAAACACTGCTCTTTTTATAGCAGTTAAATAGTCACTAATGTGGTTTGCAAAAGTTTCTGACAATGTAATGCATTTGCTAAACAGTGTAAAATAAGTCTTGCTATCGCTTATGGTTGGGGTATTGTAGTGTGTTAAAGAGTAACAAGTTATTCTATCACAATCAGACATTAGTATTATAATGAATACATGACTGCCTTTTAAAGTTTATTCAGGTTGTGTATGAAAGCAACTGATTATTGGTCAGTCTTAGGATTAGTTGACCTAGGTGGCTATTTTGAATATCTCAGCAATTGATGCTTGATCAAGATGTAAAAATTGCTCCTGCCCTGGCACCTTTAATAAGACATGACTGTTACACCATACAATGAAAATATGATACACTTCTTACATTTTCTGCTTTGAGCACAGTATCAGTATATGCGTTTATATGTGAAAACATGGAAATTAACATAAACAATTTTATTTGTGGTGAAATAATAGTGGGGAGGGCTCATATATAACTGCTGTCAGAAATATCTATATGCAATATGTCAAGTTACCCCATCCCCAGGAAACGCCCTGCTTAATTCAGCTGTCTCTGATCTGAGGTATGCACAGAAGATTGGTATAGTCAGAGATCTTCTGGCTAGCAATAATAATAATAATCTTATTAAAATGAGGCAGACACATCCTGTGTGGAACTAGCCCCTCAGAATTTCTGGGGGGGGGGGGTGGCCTAGTGGCTTCCACACCCATGCATGTATAAATGGATTTTGACACAGATTTGATACAGGGCGAGCTGTCCGCTACCATTCCTCCAGACCCCACATACTCTAGAATCAGCCAAGCTTACTGTTGTGAACAGAAGATAATGACAGGTGGTGTTGCGGCAGAATATTAAGATACTTATTTGTTTAACTTTCCACACTAACCTCAGAAATGTCCAGAGAAGTTTGCTGTAGCTTGTCTAGGTGTAATGTACTACCAAGGACCAACAAAATGGGACATATTACTGTGATTATTATCGTTTTCTTTTCTCAGAATCAAACATCATGCATATATATATATATATATATATATATAGGTATATATATATATATATATATATATATATATATATATATATATATATATATATATATATATATATAGATATAGATATATACACACACACACACACACACACACACACACACACACACACACACACACACACACACACACATATGGCTATCTTTTACAGTGGGTAAGGAGACACCACAAGGTGTCTGTTTACCTACTGGAACAACTGTATGAAATTAAATGAAATGCTAAGTCCCTATGTTTATATTACAGGCATAATATGACAGAAAAAAAACAATACTATAGGAATACACAGCAAAGGGAATATGTCTTTTAACTGAGAAATTTGTGTTTATTTCAGAGTGGTCACCTGAAAAATAAATTAAGTCTAACTATCAATATAAACACTCCCCAAGCATTGCTCTAAACAAAACAAGGCAAACGCAAAGCAGAAACTGGTGAAAGCATAAAATACTTTGTAAGCTAACAGACGATGAAACAAGTCTGATTTTACTAGAGCAACTGTATTTGCTTATAGTGGTCAAGGCATTTTAACATTTATATAGGATTTAACTAATCTTTCTGCTTCCCTTATGCAATATGACTTGCTGCAAAATCTTACAAAAGAGCATACAAAAGCAAGAAGCTTTCATAAAAGCACACACTGATTCTTAAATGCAAGTCTTCCCATCTGAGTAAAGGATGTTTTTGTAAGGTAATTTCTCTCTCTCTCTCTCTCTCTCTCTCTCTCTCTCTCTCTCTCTCTGTTTTTTTTTCCAGTATTTAAACTATACAGAGCCACTTATTGTGTTCATTTTCTCCCACATCTGCATTAATTTCTGCTTCAATTAAGGTTTTTTCCTCTCAGTGAAGCTCTCAAGTTATTGTGTGTTTCCTTGACCTATTCTTATTTTCCTGTATAGTTGTAATTGTTTAAAACTGGCCCTATTTGGTTATGTCACAGATAATAAAATAGGAAATGCTATTAACACCTGACACATCTTTTTACTGATTAAGTAGGAAATGGCTGCCAAATATTTAAAAGCATATGGCCTTCAAGCAATGAAAGCTAATGTATTGTAGTGCATTCTTCAAATGCACTGTCTTCATAATGGAGCCATCAGCCAGTCAAGCAAGCAAACAAAAGTGTGAAAAAACACCATACAATATAGCCAGTTGTTCATTATTTTAAGTGAAACACATTTGCCAAATAACTGAGGACTGATGTGAAATAGAATACAAAATAGACAGTTGTTAAACAGTGCTTCTTATCTGTGGCACTTTTGATGTTATTGGAGATCAAATTGTCTCCCTCATGAAAATGAGTAATTTAGCATTCTAAATTATTAAATTATTAATTATGCAGCTATACGTAACGCGTAACAACTCCTCAACCCAATTCAAGAAACTACTCAAAATACACTTCCTGAATAATAGACTATGCTCCTGTACCACCCCTGGCTAGTAATTCAATATTTTTTGCTATTATCAACTAGAGTAATATTCTAACTACAGGCTTTATTGTCCATATGTTTAGATGTAAAGTCTCATCATTAACAAGAAGACTATTGTACATCCATATTCTCTAATGTTGAGACATTTGTCTTATGTATGTTGTCAAATGTGCCTTTTTGTTATACTTGCCGCCTTATATGTTAATATTGCTGGAGCTTTTCTCCCCAGGCCTCCACTGAAAATGGATCTATATCCAGCTGGACTCTCCTGGTTAACAAATGTAAAATAAATAAATAATACATACTGTGTGCATTCATAAATAACAGTTATATGGGTACCAACTGCCTAAGTATATTATATTCTGTGTTATTTATATGCTTCATCTTAGTAAATGCATTACATTATCCATTGCCTTAGTATCTTCCTTTGCACATTCACACTCAATGCTGCATAGTTAAATTCATCTGCACATTATACCTTGTCAAAAAAGGTCATATTTTTATCAAAATTGTTCCCGTTCCTTATTTATCACTGCTGGTGTTTGGAGTGTGTGTGTGTGAAGCAGGTCTGAAAAAGCACCACACTGAACAGCTCTGAAAACATAGGTCAATGCCAAGGTTAGGAAAATGTGATAAAAGCTTCAGGTCATTATCAAGGTTATGAAAATGTGATAAGAATCAATGTGCATGGACCACTGTTTTTTTTACTGGCTAGAATCATAATCGCATTTCCAAATAAAACAACAACAATGCCATCAAAGCATTTTTCTATAAATGCTGAACATTTACTAAGGATAACACAAATAGTGGTTGAAAGCAGCATATATACTTATCTGACAACTTTTCTTATTTTTTTGATGGAACAGTATGCTCGGCATATCATATCCTTGCAATATTATAATAATATATTGCCAGGGTATTTGTAAGTTAGGATCATTCAGTGCCTTAACAAGACAATTACCCAATAGTACAATTAGGCATTAGAACAAGCAAGAATTATAAGTAATAAACTGTCACAGATACGTTTGTTTAATAATTTGTAATTATAGTGAATTGCTCTACAGACTATATAATCCTTAAATGCCTGGTCAAATTTAAGATGAAAACAATCACTCAATAGAGCAAATATTAAACATTTTTCTTTAATTTTCAATTTACATGCTTTTAGCTTCCTTTTGGAGCTTGAGCAAAAATATTGATATGTTCTTTACATGTAATTCATTTTATTTTGCACTTGAGTTCAAGACAGAAAATAAAAGCAAACATATATGCATATATATATATATATATATATATATATATATATATATATATATATATATATATATTATTTATTTATTTTTTATGTATTAACTAACTGCATTGCTGAGTTAATCTGTTTACAATGTTTTAAGAAGAGCGTGATCGCTTCCACTTTGTCAAGTTATATTTTATGGTAAACTAGGCTGTAATAAATAGAAAAACAGCGCTTCATCTTGTCCTCATTATTTATAGTGCTAGAAATAGAATGATGAGTCATCAGCTTATAACCGCTGAATACCATGGAAGGGTCTTTGGAGACCAGAGTTTATAAGAGTCTGTCATTTTGTTAAGTGTTCTGAGAAGCTCACTAAATAGCATAAATGTTAAGTCAATAAGAGAAGAAACTTATTCTCCCAAAATAGAACGTCACATTTCACTGATGCGCAAACAATAACAATTTAGTCTTTGATGTGTAATCCTAGCTGATATGATCCTCTTCTAAAATCTGTTGCCATATGCAGTATATAGTAATTTTAGATATTTTGCTATTACTCAAAACACAGAATGGCAGTGATATAGTTTGAGGTTCTTGTGGCAGAAGTGAGCATAAACAGGAAAAGATTTCTTGCCTTTTCCTTCCTGCATTTCCTCTGAAAGTAGGATTTGAAAGTGCAGTTTATTTAATAAGTCTATGCTTTGGTTTCACCTCTCTTAAATTGGTAGTTCTGTGCACAAAGAAGCTTTAACTTTGATATTCTATGAATTTGGAGAGCTGAAAGTTGGACAGAAAGAATAAGATTAACATCTGATACCATGAGTGGACTTCAAATGGATGTGTGCTGCTTTCACTGGTCTGTTATAGTTAGTATACCAGAGTTGTTGTTGTTTATCTTTCGGCTTTTTCCTGGTAAGGGGTCACCACAGCGAAACTCCGGTCCGCTAATGATTGGCAGTAGATTTTTTTTATGAAATGCCGAGGTGCCAGCTCGACGCCCAACCTTCAATGAAGGCATGCCCATTTATGCATGCATGTCTTTCAAATGCTGTACAATTGTGTTATTACAGAATATAGGTCAGATGCAAAAGTTTTCTGCTTTTATATTTTAGACTCTGCATCTTACTGATATACTGAAGTACAAGGCACCAGAGGCTGTATAACAGGGATATATGTTGTTGTCATATAATTAGTGAATAAATTATCTATCTATCCAAGTCCTTTGCTACATTTGGAGTTATATTTAGAGATCATTCAGGTGATAGGGTATAGGTCAGATGACCTGGGAGATACATCTAAGTCATAACAATTTGGAGAAACCAATTTCTCAGTAAATATGTTATTGTGGGAAAATATCAGCTAGTTCATTTTTCTGTAACCATAATGTAAAATCAGTGTGTGAGATGTTAAACCTACATCTATATTACGGCATCGAAAAAGCCGTTAAGTGAACAGCTTTATAATTGAAAATGCCAGTAATAAAACTCGCTTGTATGAGGGATTGTGCCCCCAACATACAACACTAATTTTATATATATGTGTATATATATATATATATATATATATATATATATATATATATATATATATATATGTATGTATATACCAACTCTGAGATTGCACTACAATGAGGAAAGGGCAAATTTTCTGATCTTCACTGTACCGCGATCTCACAAAACACACTTCTATTACCGACATTTTAATTATAAAGCCATTCCATTAATGGCTTTTTCGATGCTGTAATATAGACCCTTTAAACCTTGATTACTGAGAGCAGTTTTTAACTACCTTGAGACTCTCAGACTGAAAAGGCAGATCTAGCAAAAAGACTCTCTTATCTATAATATGGTTCCCTATTAAAATGTCGGCAGTCCAAATGGCAAATGTTGACATAGCCCCCCCAAACAAAAGAAAGAAACAGATTGAAACTACTGGAGAAGAGCAAATCTCAAACATTGCTCTTCACCTTTAAACTTCTTTTTTTGCAGGGGGTCAACCCCCTGTGCCACCAGTGTAGGGGCAAGCACCACACAGGCCTCAAACTTTATATATATATATATATATATATATATATATATATATATATATATATATATATATATATATATATATATACACACACACACACACACACACACACACATATATATATATATATATATATATATATACTCCAAGATCACCATATTTCAGAGAAAAGGGAATTCTGAGAAATGGCATATTGGACTTAGTATATGTAACTCCATTTTTTTTTTGTTTAGCCGTTCAGTCTTGTGTTTTTGAATTCACTCCAGTGGGTCCTGACATTTCAGATACTTACCCTAAAATATACTTAATTCCATGGTGGTGCAGCGGTAGCATTGTTGCCTCACAGCAAGAGGTTCTCCCGTTCGATTCTCGGCTGGAGTGCGGGGAGTGCCTTCTGTGTGGAGTCTGCATGTCCTCCCCGCAGTTGGGTGGGTGTTCGAAAGACTTGCGTAAATGGGCGTGCCTTCATTGAAGGTTGAATGTCGAGTTGGCACCTCGGCGTTCATCAAAACCTACTGCCAATCATTAGCAGACCGGAGTTCTGCTGCGGCAACCCCTAATCTGGAAAAGCTGAAAGACAACAACAACCCTATAATATACTTACATACAAAATCTCATAACTTACTAATTTTAGGCATGGCTCTTCCTCAGGAACAAGAGTTGTCATGAAGGTGTTCATGTTTTACAGTAGAGTAATGGTGAGACCACTAGACCACCATTTGTCTTCCAGCTGTGTTTCACAATATCAGGGTGTGTAATCATATGATACAGGTGAGACAGGATATTTACAGGCTTGAGTGTAATCTATACCCAATGTGTTAAAGTAATCTACACTGGGAATTTTACATTTTTGAGAGGAAGGAGTTGAGAATCAAAGTTAGTGAGTAAATCTGTTTTATTTTGATCTCCTTTTAAGTGATTCATTTATTTACAAAAATGTGTGTGTGTGTGTGTGTGTGTGTGTGTGTGTGTGTGTGTGTGTGTGTGTGTGTGTGTGTGTGTGTGTGTGTGTGTGTGCGTGCGTGCGTGCGTGCGTGCGCGTGTGTGTGTGTGTGTGTGTGTGTGTGTGTTTCTGGTTCAAGTGTTTTGGTTTTATGTATGTCAGTCTGTCTGTGCTGTTATTTAAATCTTTTGGTTTTATGCATATAGAGTGAGTTTGGCATATTTTAAGTGTTTTGTTTTATTGAGAGTGTGCATGGTATGGTTTAAATTTTTTTGTTTTTCTGTATGTAAATGTGAGAGGTGTGGTTTAAGTGGTTCAGTTTTGGGGTTTGTTTAAGTATGTTAGTTTTATGTATGCATGTGTCGTGCGCTAAGGCTTAAGTGTTTTTGTTTTATGTATGTTCAGTGTGGTGTGATTGTTCTGCTTTTATGTGTGAATGTTAGGTACGCTCTGGTTACATTGTTTTTTTATTTATGTTGTGGGAGTACGCAGTGTACATTGAAGTGTATTGATTTTATGTGAGTGTTTTTTTTTTCTTTTCTTCTGTGTGTGGAGTATTGCAAGCTTGTTCATAGTCATAGTTCCATAGCCATGATGTTAGAAGATGCTGCACAGAGCAGTCTCTTAATGTAATCATTACTTTCATTGTGGCTCACCTGTCAAAGGCAGTGTGTGTTTTACCTGTTTTGTTTTCAGCAAGGCCTGAAGACTTCAGATACAATCATCTTAAGTTAGGAAATGAACTAGACGTGCTGAACCAAGTGATAGGAATCATAGTGCTTTTCAGAAGTAGACTGTATTTTATTAATTTGCCATTGCTGGAGCACGATCTGTTAGGTGTTAATGTACCTTCACAAACTGGCATTTTCATCTACATATACCATGCTGCTTTGAACATGTTAGACTTAAATTTAATCGGCTTTATTATTGGCTTATCTCAGGAAAAAATATATTTACAAAGTCAAATGACTTTGTTCTGTTCACCTCCTGTTTCTATCTCTAGAAAGAAGAAGCACTGTAGCCATAATAAATTTCCTACCAAGATGGAAGCACCTACATAATAAAGATGCAAATATGTTACCAGACACATCATTCTGTCTTCCATATGAGATGAACATAGGTTCATAGGTTCATAGGTTCATAGGTTCATACTAGGCTATCTGCCCAAGGGCATTTATAAGCCTAGCCCATAGTTATGTGGCTTTCGCCACCCCTTTAGTTTGAATAAAAACTATGCCTATCATTTTTCTGTGCCTCTGTCAAGCAGTGACACTGAAGTAATCCCTGGGGTATATCTGCAATCTCCCATCCATTGGTCAAGATTCCTCTTGAACAAGGCCAGCGAGGTGCTCTGCCTCACATGTACCGGGATTTTGTTCCACAGCATAGGGAGTCTCTGGGTGATGAATCTGTCCCTCCAGCACGTTCTATTTATAACCGTGTCAAGGTTTAAGTCTCCGCCTTGTGGTTCTGAGGGATCTAGATTTTTTGAGGTGAAGCATATTCATCAAATCTGGGTTTGACATGGCCTTATATGTCAGGCACAGGTCACCTCTGAGCAAGCGGTATGAGACTGAATAAAGCTGGAGTTCTTTCAGTCGGGCAGCATAAGACATATTTTGAGACCCTTTATCCTTTTGGTGAGGAACTTTTGGGGCCTTTCAAGCTGCATCAGGTGTCTGGTCAGATACATTCCGAACGGGGCATTGTACTCAATCATAGGTCTAATGAATGATGAGTACAGGGGGACGATGACCTCCCTTGATCTAGATGTGAATCCCTTCATGATCAGGTGGGCGATATAGAAGGTTTTCCTAACTACTTTAGCAACATGAGTGTCAAACGAAAGACTACTGTCAACTTGGGTCCCCAAATCCCTGATGACTTTTTCTGTGCTCAGTGGATTGTCACCTATATGGTAGCTAGGGGTAACCTTGTTTTTCCCGAAGGGTATGACTATGCATTTTGGCGTTTAACTTCAGGCCATGGCTCTGGCACCAGTTATCCGTTTCTGTGAGGCCCTTCTGGAGGATATCTGTGTCAGATGTGTTTTCGACTATGGCGCCCAGTTTGCAGTCATCTGCAAACTTTGTCAGTCATAACCCTCCTGTGTTTGCTTGTACTTCAGAAAAGTAGATGCCGAACAAGAGTGGACCCAGGACTGAGCCCTGTGGGACACCACTTGTGACAGGCTTTGAGTCTGACATGGCTCCAGCAACTCTGACCCTGTGGGTTCTGTCGCTTAGCCAGTTTGCAACCCATCTTGTGATGTATGGGTTTACATTCAAGCTGATGAGTTTTCGATGATACCTGAGTGGGGTATTGTGTCAAGGCCTTTGCCAGGTCGAGGTAGGCTGTATGGACTGCCTTTCCCTCATCAATGGCCTTGGTGACTGTCTCAAAAAGTCAACCAAGTTTAAGAGGCAGGATCTGCCTTTGACAAAGCCAAACTGGGTTGGATCCAAAGTCTGCAAGTTCCCTATGTCTTTATTTATGAGTTCCATTATGATCCTCTCCATGACTTTGCAGATAAGGCTTGTCAAGCTAATGGGGCGGTAATTTCCAGGGTCTGTGGAGGCACCGCCCTTATGAAGTGGGACCACAGTCGCCGGCGCCACTCCTTGGGTACGTATCCTGAGGTGAGGCTAAGATTAAACAGCTGTCCTAACTGTGGGTTTAATTCCTCGTTGAGTTCATGAAGCACACAGCCGGGGACACCATCCGGTCCCATGGATGCTGTGTTTTTTGCCTTAGTGAGGGCAGTTCTCACCTGGGCGTTGGAGATGTTTGGAGGCTACAATCCTCTGGAATAGATCTCTCTCCTTTCGGGGGGAGGGGGCTGAAGTTTGCACTGAACCTGTCAGCCAGTATGTTAGCAATGTGTGTAGGTTCAGTAATTTTCACATCATTTTGAACTAATTCTGAGCATATCTGGGAGTTTCCTCCTAGGTTTCTAACATAGCTAAAGAAGGCCTTATGATTGTCTTTAGAGTCCTTGGCGATTTTTCTCTCAAAATTTGCCTTGGATGATTTTATGAGAGCTCTTAGTTTTTTACTTATAATGATCAAAGGTGTCTTACCTTTCAAGGATTTTGCTCTATCTTGTAGTAGCCTCCTCCTTTTGTTGTAGAGCTTGTTTATGGCTGGGGTCCACCAGACTGGACGCTTGCCTTTGGTACAGAGAGTCTTAGTTTTGTTTGGGATTGCCTGATCCATGCAGTCCTATAGGTGCTGGTAGAAGGCATTTGTAAGTGATTCAGAAGTTTGAGTAATGTTTACCACTGGCTCAGGGGCCTTAAAGGAGATCACACTAGTTTTTAGAAGTGTGAAATCGGCTTTTGAGAAGTTTTTCACTGTGGTCTTTTTTGTTTCAGGTGGGGGCGGGATGAGGACCTCCAGCGAGATTAGTTTATGATCTGATCTCACCAGTGAGGGGTATACTTCCAGTGTTGAACATTTTGATCCCATGTTCGTGATGATGAGATCAAGTATGTTTTCACCTCTTGTGGGGATGGTGACTAGTTGTTCCATGGCATTTGAGTTTATGAACTCCAGGAATCTTTGGGTTAGAGTGTTCGGGCTTGAGTAGTGTTCCCAGTCTATATTAGGGTAGTTGAAGTCACCTAGTATGATGGTGTTTGGAGATACATTTATCCCTCCAATGTTTTCAGGAAGGCCATGTGAGGTTCCTGAGTTTGAGAGGGTGGCCTGTAACATGCTACAAATTGCAGAGCAGTCTTGCCTATGGTTAATTGCACCTGGATGGTCTCAGATGCATCGTGTTGCCACCAACCTTGAGGTGTGGGTGTCCTTTATGAATATGGACACCCTCCTTTCTTGGTGTTGTCCGGATTTTGGGGCGGAACGCATGATATGAGGTGAAACCTGTTAGTGCTGGGGTGCTCTCAGGAGCCTTGAACCAGGTTTCTGTCACAGCACAGACATCGATGTTCTCCATATTGAGAAGGGCCTCGAGTGCGTGCATCTTGAGATTGAGACTTCTGGCATTGAGCAGCAATACCCTTAGTTTTTCCTTTTGGTGTTCTAGGGTGGTAGGTTTAGAATTTGAGCCTTGCCTAAAAAGGCACTATGGGGTGGCAAGAGCCTTTGCCAATATCCGGAAGCCCAGGGTGACAGGTGCAAGCCGTCCCTTGGCAGCGTGGCTTGTCCAGCATGTCATCCCAGGCAGACAGACATTGGATCCCCTTTGAATGACACCAGAATTTAAGCCAATTATTAAAGCTGATCATCTTATCACTGTATTGTGGCATCATTCTAGGTGAAGGTAGGATACTGCTCAAGGTCAGGGTCATACCTGCCTGGGCTACATAATCAGAGAGCTCCTCGACGTCCCTTTCATGTAGTCCAAGGAGGTGCGCCTCAGGTCGCTGACACCAGCGTGGACAATGACTGAGTCGTACTTGTACCTGCTGTTGAGAGACCTGAGTGCTTGCGTTATGTGGCGGATTCTAGCGCCCGACAGGCAGCTTACTGTGACCTTCTCCTTACTCAGTCTGGTGAGCGGACGCCAGTGTGTCTGGCTATGGAATCACCAATGACAAGTGTGTCTGGCATTTTGTTTGGCCTTAAGGGCTGTGACTGTTTGACACTCTGACTGTGTGGTCTATGTGTTGCATGTGTTGGGTCGTGAGGTGGTAGTTGTTTGGGTGTCTGCTTTGGTGGCCTCTGCTGTTTTGGTAAATTTTGACCAGAGCCTCCGAGTATGTCTTTGTGTGAGTATGTGTATGATTTGAAGTTGTGATGGTACCATGTGTGACTGGGTATGTATTGTGTGTGGTTGCCTTCTCCTCCTGTCTGGTCTTGCCAGTCCTATGTTGAGAGAGCTCAGCCTCCAGTTTGGCCGTATAGTTGCATCTCTCGCATGTATTTGTGTTTTGTGGGAGAAGGAGAGGATTGTTCAGGTACATGAGGCAATTGTAACATTGCCTCAATATTCCCAGGTTCACCAGTTGAGCTGGAGAGGACACTAGCAACTGATCCTCGACATACTAGAAGTAGTAGATAAAGAACTTTCAAAGGACTCCGGGGAAGTGGGTTTTGGGCTGGTGGGGTACTATCTATAATAAGAGTGCTTTATCAAGGTGCAAGTACTGTAGGAGTAAGTGCTAGGCTTTACAGATAGAGAATAGTCTACTTGGGAATCAAGTAGAGATGAACTTTTCAGTTATAGGATATGCTGGTTAGATCAGCAGTACAGTTTAGCGTGTTTTATAGCAGGGGCTGAAGGGAGCTAGGAATTGGCCCAAACGACCAATGGACTACTAGTTTCTGGCTGAAACTTCACCAAATCGGACAAAAGGCGCTCAGTGCTTCCCACTCCCACTGGTAAGCAAAGAAACTTCCCTCCTTCCTAATAAGGCAATGGATCAGTAACAGGAACTAAAACAAAGCCCAGGGATCAGCAACTCTGAAACTGGACTACTCTAGTTCAGTAAAGTGGGAAAACAAGAGATTTTTGTTTTATTACAGAGATAAGGAAAAAACAGACAGTAAATGCTATAAATGCTGTAAATCGGCTAGCGACTTTAGTGTGTAGCCTACAGAAACAATTTGCAACAATTAGTAACTTAAAGTGCAATAAACAGTGTAAAATGCAGAAATCACTTAAAGTAGCAGTAAAACAGGCGAAATGCAGTCGCTAGCTTAATAACAGTGGGAAAGCCACAAAAATACTTATATCTGGTAGAAAGTCACTCTTTTAGCTCTCTGTTGCTTGGATCACTCTGCAGGCCACCACGAGGATCTGTGCAGAGTTGGTACAAGCTGGAAAACACGTGTTTAGCGTGTTTTATAGCAGGGGGCTGAAAGGAGCTAGGAATTGGCCCAAAACGACCAATAGACTACTAGTTTCTGGCTGAAACTTCACCAATTCGGACAAAAAGGCTGCTCAGTGCTTCCCACTCCCACTGGTAAGCAAAGAAACTTCCTGTTACTGATCGGCAATGGATCAGTAACAGGAACTAAAAAACAAAGCCCAGGGATCAGCAACTCTGAAACTGGACTACTCTAGTTCAGTAAGGTGGGAAAACAAGAGATTTTTTTTTTTTTTTTTTTTTTTTACAGAGACAAGGAAAAAAAAAACAGACAGTAAATGCTATAAATGCTTTTAAGTGGCTAGCACACTTGAGTGTGTTAGCCTACAGGTAAAATTAAGCAACAAATAACTTTTAAGAGTGCAAAACAGTTAATCAACACAAAACAGTTTAAATAGAATGCAGAGCTGTATAAACAGGCTAAGATGCAGTCGCTACAGTAAATATTCAAAAGCCAGAAAAAATACTTAAATCGGTTATAGCAAATACAGTTATAACAAATGCTCTGAAATATACTGTATATTTCCAATATGTTTGAGAAGGACAGTCAGAACACAAGAAGGTTCAGGCAAAGAAGAAAAAAAAAGTTTTGTTTTACTTTTTGAAAAGGTAAAAAGGAGGAACAGAAGGCCTTATCAAATGTTCTCTCTGTATTAAGAAGAATGAGCTAATGACACTAGACTGGGAGGTGTGTCACAGTAGGGGCGGGCAACTGCAAAGCCACCAAGTATAAGAGCAAGACACCAACAGGGAGGGAGGGTGGGACAAAATAGTCTAAGACAACAAGCTATGACAGTTTTTAAACAGAAAAAGATTTCTGAAGATTCTGAATAGACAAAGTGCTTTATATATATTAAATTATAAAAACAGTAATCTGTTAAAATAATCAAAAAATACTTATATTTTGTAGCTCAGTTGCGGTCAAACAACTTCTCCAGCCTGCACCAAAGACCAGAACAACAACTTTTTTTTACAAGAACACAAAAGAACCAGCCCCCACTAGCCAAGAGATAATTACACATAAAAAAATAAATCCATTTACATTTGCATCTGTGCCACGCCACTGTAAAATGTAGCATTGTTTTTTTAGACTCATCATTTTGAAGGTTTCGCTAAAGTTTGCTTTACTAATTCATTTTGCCACAAGGCGCACTACCTTATGATTGTCTTAGCAACTATGAAGCACAAACTTATATATGCATATGTTTATGAACATTATCAGTTACTCCCTATAAGTATCAGAAAGTGTTGAAGCAATATACCATAAACTTACTTCTCACTGTGAGGTAAAGGTTGTTTTTTGTGTTTTTTAAGTATTTCAGAGAGTGGGCAGAGTGACTGCATAATTACATGCTTGGCTTTAATCATTCAAGAGTAAAGGGTACAGTGAGTAGGATATTTCATACACACAGAGATGTGTTATAATCAGACAAGTGTTTAGGTAGTTTAGAACTTCGTTCGTTTGTGAAGAATTTGATTTCCTCACTTGATCTTTGCATACTGTTTGGTCTTGTACAAGTAGCTTAAACTTGTTGGTCATCCCAGTTTCCCAGAAGAGAAGGACTTATGTCCAGTGGGTTTAGATGGTTAATGAATGAACAGAAATTAAATTAATCAGGAAAATACATGCATGCCTTAATGAATTTTCCATTACAGGATGGAATTTGTAGTATGTGATATCATTCAGTCACAAACTGGACAAAGTACAAAGTGCATTACTCTGGTCAGTGTTAAGAGAGATGAGCATGCATTTGAAAGTGTTCATGTATGTAATTCTAGCTGCCTGCATAATTCTTTATGGTATAAAGGCACAAAGGATAACAATTGTCTTATGAAGTAATGATCATATCAGTATTTATTACATCTGAATGGCAATGTTTGCTAGCTGTTTTTGGTGGGTGGATTAGCACTTAAAATTAAAATGCATTTGTTAGAAGCCTTTGATTTAGATTAATACTTATTTTTTATGGTTAATGTGATACATATATTTAACGTATTTAACTTATTGGATTAGGCAATGTAGCACAAAACAGTGGAGTGTTAATTATTGTGCCACACACTTCACACTTCACACAGCTCTGAAACATAAACATAGGCATAGCTCTATAACACTATTACGGCATACAGCAATATGCTATGACTTCTGTTGCTTTACAGCTCCCCGTCTAAACAAAGCATAGTTCCCCAAATTGTCAATATAACATCTATATATATATATATATATATATATATATATATATATATATATATATATATATATATGCACACACACACACACACACACACACACACACACACACACACACACACAAGGGTTCTGATTTCAACTATCAGCAATTCATGTCTTCTTTCCCCTTGTTAAGTCACGCATGCCTTGCCTTTGTTATCTCTGAACTTTACACATGCAGCATAATCTATATAGGATCACTTGTTATGTAGCTTTTAGTGATCATGTACACAGACTTGGCTATTTCTGGGAAAGAAGTTGCTTGGGAACATGCTGTTTTTGCAAATTTTTAAGGATTTCATGCTTGGCATCACAGCTGCTTCTTAAACTACCATTTGGCTCTCCTTTTGTACCAGGGCATGATTCTAGTTCTGAGCAAGGTCTGGATTTAAGATGGATGGATGGACTAATTGCAATTATCATTTACTGTCTGTACTTAGTAATATGTAGTATTTCTCTGTACTGTATTATATAATACTCAGCAGTTTTCTTCTGAGTATCTGTTCAAGATCATCAGGGCTGTCATATCCTATAGGCCCTTTATGGTGACATTGTACTTCACATATCCTAAAGCCCTTTCATGGTGGCACTGTACATCTAATTATTGGTGTTATCTGGGCTCTCGTATCCTAAAGGCCCTTTAAAGGTGGCACTGCACTTCTGATTCTAGTTGTTATCAGGCTGTCTTATCCTAAAAAACATTTATGGTGGTACTGTACTTCTGATTACAAATGTTATTGGGGCTTTCATATTCTAAAATCCCATTAAATGTGGCACTCTACTTCTGATTATAGGTGTTAACAGAGGCTCCGATATCTTAAAGGCCCTTTAACAGTCGCACTGTACTTCTGATTATAAGTGTTATCAGAGGTCTCGTATCCTAAAAATCCTTGAAATGTGGCACTGTACTTCTGATTCTATGTGATCTCAGGGCTGTCTTATCCTAAAAACCATTTAAGGTGGCACTGTAGTTCTGATTCTAAGTGTTATCAGGGTTTTCATATCCTAAAGGCCCTTAATGGTGGTACTGTACCTCTGATTATAGGTGTTATTGGGGTCATACATCCTAAATGTCTTTTACATTGCCACTATACTTCTAATTATAGGTGTTATCAGGGCTCCATATCCTAAAGGCACTTTATGGTGGCACCGTGCATCTGATTATAAATGTTATCAGGGCTATTATGTCCTAACGCCCCTTTATCATGATACTGTACTTCTCATTAAAGGTGTTATCAGGGCTGTCATACCCTAAAGGTCCTTTATGTTGATACTGTACTGATTATAGACATTATCAGGGCTCTAATATCCTAACGGTCCTTTATGGTGGCACTGTACTTCTGATTATAAGTGTTATCAGGGCTGTCATACCCTAAAGGTCCTTTATGTTGATACTGTACTGATTATAGACATTATCAGGGCTCTGATATCCTAATGGTCCTTTATGGTGGCACTGTACTTCTGATTATAAGTGTTATCAGGGCTGTCATATCCTAAAGGTCCTTTATGTTGATACTGTACTGATTATAGACATTATCAGGGCTCTGATATCCTAATGGTCCTTTATGGTGGCACTGTACTTCTGATTATAAGTGTTATCAGGGCTGTCATATCCTAAAGGTCCTTTATGTTGATACTGTACTGATTATAGACATTATCAGGGCTCTGATATCCTAACAGTCCTTTATTGTGGTACTGTACTTCTGATTATAAGTGTTATCAGGACTGTCATATCCTAAAGGTCCTTAATACTGTACTGATGGTAGGTGTTATCAGGGATCTCATATCCTAATGCCCCTTTATGGTGGCACTGTACTTCTGATTATAGGTGTTATTAGGGATCTCATACCCTAAAGGTCTATTATGATGGTGCCATACTTCTGAATACAGATGTTATCATGGCTCTCATATCCTAAAGCCCTTGTATGGTGGCACTGTACTTCTGATTATCAATGTTATCAGGGCTCTAGTATCCTAAAGATTCTTTATGGTGATACTGTACTTCTGATTCTAGGTGTTATCAGGCACTTTTGTTGTAAAAGCCCTTTAAGGTGGCACTGTAGTTCTGATTCTAGGTGTTGTCAGGGCTCTTATATCTTAAAGGTCCTTTATGGTGGTAGTGAACTTCTGATTATAAGTGTTATCAGGGCTTTCTTATCCTAAGGATACTTTATAGTGGCACTGTACATCAGATTATAGGTGTTACTGAGGTCCCCATATCCTAAATGTTCTTTGTGGTGGTACTGTACTTCTGATTACAGGTGTTATTGGGCTCTCATATCTTAAAGACCCTTTATGGTGGCACTGTACTTCTGATTACATGTGTTATTAGTGATCACATATCCTAAAGTTCTGTTATGGTGATGTCGTACTTCTGATTTCAAGTGTTATCAGGGCAGAGTTAAAGATGTTAAGATTTGCACTGGGTGTGACGAGGGGGGACAGGATTAGGAATAAGTATATTAGAGGGTCAGCCCAGATTGGAAGGTTTGTAGACAAAGCCAGAGAGGCAAGATTACGTTGGTTTGGACATGTGCTGAGGAGGGATGCAGAGTATATTGGGAAAAGATGCTAAGGATGAAGCTGCCAGGTAACAGGAAAAGAGGAAGGCCTAAGATAAGGTTTATGGATGTGGTGAGAGAGGACATGCAGGTGGTTGGTGTGACAGAGCAAGATGCAGAGGACAGGAAGAAATGGAAATAGATTATCTGCTGTGGCAACCCCTAACGGGAGCAGCCAAAAGAAGAAGAAGAAGAAGATCAGGGTTCTCATACCCTAAATACCCCTGAATAGTAGTACTGTACTTCTGATTATTTGTGTTACCAGGGCTGTCATATCCTAAAGGTACGTTATGATGGCACTGCACTTCTGAGTATATGTGTTATCAGAATTGTCATATTTTAAAGGCCCACCAGCAAAAACGAACCAGTAGCCGAAAAAGTCTCTATTCCACAAACACTTTATTGTGATAACTCTTTAAGTGCGATAAATCAACATACACTTTTCGATGCGACACGTAACGCTAACTTCCTCAGAAGACAAACGTGTATTAATTATCCTAAATCTTATATAGTCTTACCCTGATTCACAAAGTAATCATTCAATCAGTCAGTTCATTTAATTACATAAATCATAAATCAATTAGTTAAATAATTTACCTAAAACCGGACTCCATACCTAAAAAAACTAGACTATAAACTACAAATGTAAACTATAATTAAAAATATGAAATTATCATACTTTAACATATTTGCAATCATCCATTCATTATAGCGTTAAAACCTACAGAATCATGAAGCTAAAATGGGGACGACACTAATACTATTAACTTAAAATAACCTCAGTTCACATTACCTAATTATTAACCATGTTAATTTAAGACTTTATACATAAAAAATAATATATATATAATATATAAATAATATATAAAAATATTATTAAAAATAAATATATATATATAATACATATTAGTACATATTTAGTATACTTTCAAAAGAAATTCTTAAATATTAAATGTTAAATGTGTATATATGCTTAAACTAGCAAGTCGGAATGGACTAATATAACACTATATAATATTATGTAAATAGAATATCTTATTTAAAGCTATATAACTGACGGCTTATACTTGTTAATTACAGTATTACAATTCCAGTAATAACAAATTACCTCTCCAAGTTCTTAAGCCTTAAAATACATTTGATAGAAGACATTTCATTAATGCCAGGGAACTGGTTAACGTTCGTTTTCAATTGCCATATAAGCTCTTTTCTCTCCAATTTTAAGGGCTCGTACCCCCCCTAGGGTCATCAGGTACCTGATCTATTGCCTTAAATTTAAAAGAATGACCCTCATTTACATGGCAATGCCTGGCAAGCGCATTTTCTAGCTTAACCTTATTGATACTGTAGATGTGCTCGTACATCCTTTCGTGTAACTTTCTGTCAGTTTTACCAATATAGAAGGCTGCATACTTTACACATTTGGCCATATACACTAATTGTCGGCTACTACAATTAAATCTTTTCTTTATTCTATAGGTATAATTCCTTAATGTGAAGGTGCAGCCTTCTTCAACAAACTTACAGTAGTTACACATATTACATTTAAACATTCCAGCATTTGTTGGTATATCACAATTCTTAATTTGCAATATTTCCTTGAAATTCAACCCTCTTTTATAAATCACTCTAGGTTCGTTAGGCAATAAACATCTCAAGTTACTATCCATGGTTAATAAATGCCAATTTTTACATAAAATATTTTTGATGTCTTGAGCGTCCAAATTAAAACAAGTAATAAAACTACACAGATACGGTAACTTTTTTTCAGTCTGTGTTTCCTCACTCAAAAGTGGACCTTCCGTCACAGACCCCCCCCAACAAAGGGATATACATACCTGCCCATCTCTTATTCTTAACCTCAGTGGCAATTTCACAAACAAATTTATTAGGGTAACCTCTCTGAAAAAAGAATCTTTCCAATAAGTTACATTCCTCTAAAAAATCGGTATCTCTTGTTGTCATCCTAGCCGCCCTAACCAATTGGCCTTTAATGACAGCTTTTTTCTGATGGGTAGGATGGCTACTTGTAAAATGTAAAAACATATTCGAATATGTCTCCTTCCTATAAATAGTAGACATATACCTTTGATTAACATAATCTTTTTTCAACTCAACATCCAAGTAATTAATAGAGTCTTTGCTATATTTAAATGTAAATTCCAAAAAGTCGGTGCTACTATTAAAAAGTGCCATCAGTTGGTCAATCTCGTCCTCTGCACCTTCGTACAACATAAACATGTCATCGAGGAACCGGGTATAAAACACTAATTTATCTTTAATTATTTCATTCTCAAGCACGCTGTTCCTCTCCCAAAATGCCATAACAAGATTAGCAATACTGGCACCACACGGGGACCCCATTGCCACCCCAATCCTTTGGTGAAAAATGTCTTTATTGAATAGTATAAAGTTGTACGAAAGAACCGTATCTATTAACTCACTCACTAATTGGATTTCTCCAATGGGTGCCCCTAGGAGCCTCAACATGTCGGTAACCCATTCAATCACTATATTATGTGGGATACATGAGTAAAGGTCTTTAACATCGATAGTAATAAAAAATCCCTTAGAAGAAAACTGTAACCCATCAATAGATTTCAAAAAAGACCATGAATCTTTAGAAATCTGTTTTTCCACTTTAATATATTTCTGCAGGATTTTATCTATTACTTTTGCACAAGTGTAAGTCATACTGTTTCTACCGTCCACTAGAGGCCTCATAGGTGGGTTATGTAAATCATTATGGACCTTTGGGATCCCAAACAGTACTGGTATTTTTACACTTGATTGTTGGAGGAAGTTGTACATGTCATTATTTATCCTTCCTTCAATGTACAGTTCTTCATACAAAGATCTAATTCTACTATGCACCTGGTTCATTTCATTCTGTGATGATTTTGAGTAGGTGTCACTATCCAAAATGAGTGACATTCTTTCAACTTAATCGCTGTTAAACATTATAACCAGCCCACCTCCTTTATCCGGCTTCATTACACGTATAGGAGCCTGTTTTAATAGGTTTATCAAGTCCCTTTCTTCTCTTGTCATATTATAATTATATCTATTTTTAACATCCTTCAAGTTCCACAAATCCATTTCCATGATTTTTTCAAATAATACTAATGAAGGATGAAGGGGAGGATTGTAAACACTAGAGACAAAATAGTCAGATTTCTCACTAAAATCACCCCCCATCAAAAACAACAAATTGAGTTTCCTAATAAACAGCTTCATGTCAATTAAAGTATGGTCTATATTGAAAGTGGTTGATGGTACAAAAGTGTAACCCTTACTCAATAATTCCACCGTGTCTTTACAAATAGAAAGGCTAGTGTAATAAAAAATCTTAAAGTCAGCTTTAGAATTAGTAATAATAGTACATTTTGGGTAATCATTATCTAGAACCATTGGTAGCGACATATCAGCTACCACTTTCTCCTCCTGTTCCTCGAAGCTCTCTTGTTCTGTGGTGCCGAACTCAAGGCCTGTCCTCGAAAATTTTGGTTCGCCACCCTTTTAGTATTGTTTGATGTTCCATTATTCCTATTTGTGTTTTCAGTATCTCTCAAGTTGATCACACCATTACAGTTCGCCTGCTGCACCAACCTTTCACTCCTCCTGACACTATTTTCAACATTTGGTGTTGATTCAAACTGGTGGATTAATCCAATTTCAGTTTGCTGCACATTAAAAACACCTTCTGTTTCACGCTGTCCCTCAGGGTTCTGTACATTATTATAGTTACTTTGAACTGCTTTAAATGGTTGAGGGGGTGGGGGTAAGCCTTACCCTCACTGTAGTCTTTCAAATCTCTATTTATCTTCTTAATTTTGGTACTATTCATTTTGATAGATGGTTGTCTATACTTAAAAAACATCTATCATATTCATATTGGTACCTTACAAAATTGTTATCAGTTTTGATAGACTTGTCCAAAATTTCTATTTCCCCAAGTAGGACATCAACCATCTCTTGATAGTGTAAACAAAGCACATCAAGTAACTCCAAACCGTGTTTGTCAAACAGAGCAACAAGTGCAGCATGAAACGGAGAGTCTTCTATTAGGCCCGTAGGGAATTGCCAATGTCTTAAGCCTTTAGGCACTATTTTCAATTTGATGCACTCACGGAAATATGCAATTTCCAACTGCAATTTCCGTACTTTGAAAAGCTTCTCATCGAGCAAGTTTAGTTTAAAGTTAATATCGTCCCTTACCTCTCGCTCTGTAGGTAGACTACTGCTTGGTTGTAATCCAGTAAAGGAGAAGGACCTATGCACCCAAGTAGAAAGCGATTCTCTTCCTTCAGTTCCTGTATTCTGTAATCCAGCTCCTGCTGAATTACCTCTCTGTTCACCCTGTACTCCGACTCTATTTTGGTGCTGAGAAGCACCCAAATTAGCCATTGAAACTGTCGACGCTAAAGCCCCTTCGGGTCCCTGAACCACGTTCGGCATCACAGTTAGTGGAGTCCGGTTCACCTCGTCCATCCGTTGTGATAGTCGGTTGACCTTCTGGGTAAGCAACTCGATCAAGGCAGTAAGGTTCCCTTCACCTTCATTTTGGTCCGATGCGGAAATAGAGGCACTAGCGGGTACCGATTCCATGGGAGTAACTACTAATAACAAATCCAATGAAGACAAACCAGCAAAAACGAACCAGTAGCCAAAAAAGTCTCTATTCCACAAACACTTTATTGTGATAACTCTTTAAGTGCGATAAATCAACATACACTTTTCGTTGCGACACGTAACGCTAACTTCCTCAGAAGACAAACGTGTATTAATTATCCTAAATCTTATATAGTCTTACCCTGATTCACAAAGTAATCATTCAATCAGTCAGTTCATTTAATTACATAAATCATAAATCAATTAGTTAAATAATTTACCTAAAACCGGACTCCATACCTAAAAAAACTAGACTATAAACTACAAATGTAAACTATAATTAAAAACATGAAATTATCATACTTTAACATATTTGCAATCATCCATTCATTATAGCGTTAAAACCTACAGAATCATGAAGCTAAAATGGGGACGACACTAATACTATTAACTTAAAATAACCTCAGTTCAGTATGACTTACACTTGTGCAAAAGTAATAGATAAAATCCTGCAGAAATATATTAAAGTGGAAAAACAGATTTCTAAAGATTCATGGTCTTTTTTGAAATCTATTGACGTTTGTCTTCGTTGGATTTGTTATTAATATTTTAAAGGCCCATTAAGGTGTCACTGCACTTCTGATCATAGATGTCATCAAGACTGTCATATCCTAAAGGCCCTTTATAGTGATACTGTAGTTCTGATTATAGCTGTTATCAGGGTTGTCATATCCTAAAAGCCCTTTAACGGTGGCACTGTATTTCTAATTATAGGTGTTACTGGAGCTCTCATATCCTAAAAGTTTTTCATGGCAATACTGTAGTTCTGATTATGGGTGTCATTAAGGCCGTCATATCCTAAAGGCCCTTTATGGTGATACTGTACTGATTATAGGTGATATCAGGGCTGTCATATCCTAAATGTACTTTATGGTGGCACTGCACTTCTGAATATATGTGTTACCAGAGCTGTCATATTCTAATGATCCTTTATGGTGATGCTGTAATTCTAATTATAACTTTGCAAGTAAAACGTACTCAGGTGCTGTGATGTTTCTTAATTACTTTCTGAATCAGGGATGGGCCCATCGCTGAGTGGAGGGAAAAAGTCATTGCCCACCAATCTGGTAACCATTCATCAGCCCACATAGAGATACAGTGTTACCTTACCATAAGGTACCAAGCAAACTATCTGCCCCCCTTCAGTAGCAATCAGGACAAGCACAAATGCAACTTCAAAAGAAAAGGAAACACAAAATCAGTGCCATGATATTATGAATTTGAGAATCCATGTTTTGAGTAATGTAGTGTTGTTTGTACTCTGGTCCGCTAATGATTGGCAGTAGATTTTTATGGTGCTGAGTTGCCAGCCTGATGCCCAACCTTCAGCGAAGGCACACCCATACACGCATGTCTTTCAGAGGCCACTCGACCACGGGGAGGATATACAGACTCCACACAGAAGGCACTCCAGCCAAGAATCGAACAGGAGAACCTCTGGCTGGGAGGCAACAACTCTACCACTGTACCACCGCGGCTACGGTTTTGAGTAATGTAGTGTAAGATTCCCAGTACCTCTCATCGAAGACTCAAATATCTATGCATATCACTTTAAGTAGGAAATTGGTTGCTTGCAACTTAAAGCCAATCCATCTATTGTCAGCATGGGTACACAGTGAGCTGCCATTGAACCATGTTAGGCCAGAGCTCATCAACAACAAACAAATATGCAAAAACACTTCTCCCTGATGCTTTGCATTTTAGAAAAGAGGGTAGTCCTGTTGATACTGTGATCACAGACCTTGCCTACCAAGGATAGTCACACTGTCTCTGCTCCACACAGAACAAAGCCTTTTGATGGCCTATGCTATGCTACTAGGGCAGACTGATAATTTATGCAAAATATGCTATGTGACATGGACTGGGTCCTTGTGCTGTGCATGTATGCATTCCTTATGAATCCTACAAAAGTCAAGGCTTGGATGTTTCCTGCTAGCATAAACAACAAATACCTCTATGAATGCTTGAGAAGAAGCAACACTATCTTCAAAACTGCATAACTACAGATGCAGATGAGGGAAATGTACATCATGTCTGAAACAGCAATTATTTGCATTCATTCTTCTCCAAGGTACAGTAACAATGAAGTTAATATATATAAGTGGTAACAGCATGGGGGTGGATGCATAGCTCCCATGTTAGAAAATGATTAAAGGTTGATAAAAGTGAGTTCCATAATGTATTGCTTTTCTTTTTGAACTGTAGTTTATTTTTCAAGGTATTGGGAATTGTATTAGTGGATCTCCTTCTACTGAAAGTAATCCCGAAATAATATATGACACAGAAAACCTGCACCACATAATTTTGTTTGTAGACATCAAGAGTGCAGTTTTGACAGTTGACTATATCTGTTTCTAGAAATACTGTTATGAAGTAGCTTTGATTTTATTTTTCAAGAGATGCCACATTTTCTATTTCAAGTCTTCTTCTGCTGTGTCAATAGCTCAAGAAGTGACACACTCAGCTTTTGTGGTGGATGACCAGAAGGTTCTAGATTCTATTCCCACCCCAGGAGATGGGATTCATTTTTTTAATTATTGACACTGCAGTGCAGCATAAGAGGGTTGCTGCTCTCAAGAGAATGCCATCCTTCAGACGAGACATTATAACAAGGTTGCATCTGCCTAATATTATCCAAAAAACAAAACAAAACAACAACAAAAAAAAGGGAAATATCCCCAGTGCACAGGCCAAATTTCCCCTAGTCCATATGAATGTCACCACAGGTGTCCCCTGAAAAGTGGCCACTAGCCACCAGGAACTAACCAGGTAAATAAGTGATACAAAAATTAAATATACTGGGATATGGATTCGCTGGTGACAGTGTTAAATATAACAGATTTCTAAAATATATGAACAGTTCTCTCTGGGTTGTAAAGCAAAAACTGTGCAAATGAATCAACCCATGAAAAAGGAGAGCACACAGATGAAATAAAAACTTTTTAATGTTTTAATGATGATTAATGATTTCCATCTACGTGATTTTCTTCTGAATCTTTTAAATTAACAAAAAATGTTAGACTAAATAAAATCACTACTAATTGTCTGACCAATAACATAAAGTTATCAATTAACAAATAAGTACTATCAGTCTACCAGAATATAGAATGTAAAATGTGTTATCTACACTTTAAAAAAAAAAAACTTTTTTCTTTGTGTATACCACGTTAGAAATATTTTATACCTAAATATAAAACATGAAATATGTTTATTTGCATTTCTTTAAATGACAGTTCATGTTTAATACCACCTTATAGTTTACACTATTTAAACATAATTTGCTACTTATTTATATACTATTAATAATCATAATTATAATAATTATATTTATATTCTATAATATTTGTGTTAATTTAAAAGATTCAGAAGAAGATCACTTAGCTCAAAAATGCTTAATCATTAAAAAGTTTTTATTTCATCTGTTTGCTCTCCTTTTTCATGGGTTGATTAGTTTAAATATAATACATTTATTAACTCATTTTCTGATTATTTACTTAATCCATTTCAGCGTCTTAGGAGAGCCAGAACTTATACCATCACTCGCCGAGTATAAGGTAGAGAAACTCATTTTGAATGGAGTACCAGATCATCAAAAGAAGCACATGCAGGCATGAAAACACACACATGCATGCTAGCGTGCACACACACACACACACACACACACACACACACACACACACACACACACACACACACACACACACACACACACACACACACACACACACACACGCACGTGCACACACGCACACACACATACACACCCACACCCACACGCACACACAAAGTCTATCACAACAAACCCACAGAGTCAGTTTGAAGCAATGTCAATTCACCAGAATCACATCTTTGGAATATGGAAGAAAACTGAAAAACATGTCAAAAACCTATGTGGACACTGGAAATGCAGACTCAACACAGAAGGCAACCCAGACAATAACCAAGAAAAAAAACGTAAGCACTTTGAGGAAGTAATGTCTCTTCCACCTTCTTAAATATAATGCCTCTAACTTATTCTGAAATTATGAACTTCGGCATCCTTTTGTAACAAGTTAAGCTCACTTGCTTGCTATCTTGGCCAACTCCTAAAGTTACCCCACAGGCTACTGTGCCTAAAATATTAGCCGGCAACACTATGCAACAAAAGTCCATTCTAGTACTAAATTTGCTCACACAGCTAGGATACTTCTGTGCTTATAAAATGTTTCTGATTAGTCATGAAACAAAGAGCAATAAGCTTCATTGTCTTGACTTCCAGTACCCCCTCTTATTTTCTCACCCCAAGGCAGTGGCAGCTCAAGAAATTATCTAGAATAAGACTTTTTAGAACTGTTTGCTTGTTTTGCCTCACTAACAGCAACAATATTGCCTTTGAGCTGGAATTATTACACATGATAAGCCGGGATTTCATTGCAGATGAGCATTTGTGTAATGTTTATCTCTCTCTCTCTCTCTCTGAAATTCCACAAGACAAAACTCTGAATTTACTCAAAGTGGAAATATCCAAATGTGCCTCTTAATGTCTTTTCTAGGTCTAAATCTCAGTTATTATTTGGTGCTATGCATTTCAAATTCACCCAAACTACTATGTCAACTATAAACGCTATTTGTTCTGTTCATTAAAACTTTTTTGCTTACTTAGAAGTTTCACACGAGTGTATTTTCGTTGACTTTACGCTGACCAACGAACTTCTAAATAAGGTGTTAACATTATATGCAGTGGATTACTTTTTTTCCTGCACCATCCTTTACTGTTGACAATACCAGTGTTTTTACAAGTTTCAGTGAGTTGCTTTGGTTCTTTCTTACGTGTTTTTTCTCTGGTTGCTGACAAGGAGGCATGGAAGATACAGTAGAGGAGGGCGACCTTTCTCAAGGAAACCTTACGCAACTGTTGCAGCTAATAAACACTAGACTCGACTGCTTATCGGAGAAGGTAGATGGCGTTTCCAACTCCAGCGGCGTTTCAAGGAATACAACAGCCAGGACTAGTTTACCAGCTGCAGGAGTGCAGGTAGCACACACTTCTGGAGCAGGTTCATCTCAACGACACCAGGTTGGTGAAATAAATACAGGACATTCTGTCAGTAACTTTAATATTGGAATGTGGTTAAACAATGAACTGGATATGGATTGTACAGAAGAAGGTACTGACATTATACATTTAAGTGAGACTGATAATTTAATCATGGACAAATTAAAACTATTTGATGCCAAGCTTTTTAAAATTAAAAAACTCCAGCTAGAGCTCAACTATTTTAAGAGATGTATTAAAGAAAATATTGTTCCAAAGGGTTTGAGGCATTATTCATACCCTACTGGGTTGGAACATGGTTCGGACTTCTTTAAGGAACTAGTAAGCATTTACAACAGGCAAGGTTTGGAAATAATACAATGTATGGTAAAACATTACCAAATTTCCCTTGACCTACTAGTAAAAGAGACTGGTTCCCTTGAACAGGATATTAAAGTAGACCTTGATTTTAATAGATATGAATTTGAATATGACAGAATTCTTTCTAGTATAGCCCAACAAATGTCTAAATTGAAAATTAATAAAATAAAAAAACTTCAAAGAGACTTGAAAGCTTATCGTGAAGGGACGGCTTTTCCTAAGCCACCAATGTCTCAAAATGTTTTACGCAGTAATAACAACAAAAGTTCTACAGCCCAACCTGTTCATAAGGATCAAAGAAGACAAAAGCCTACTAGAAATACTTCTGCACCTTTGGATTTGGGTGTTGAGCCAAGCACAGAGTACTTTATAAATGATGATGACATTTTTGGAGAAGAAGCAGGTGGCTCAAATTCTAACCAGTTTTTTTCAACTGACAGTAATCAAAGATACAACCAGGGCCCCCAAAAAAAACTACAGTGGGGGGTGGGGGGGCAATTGGAATGTGAACTCAGCCCAAGGACCCAAGTGGAGATACAATACCCGCAGCAACAAGCATCTGGGTTAAAACTTTATGAAACTCTTGTAAACAAAGAAGGTGATTTTACCATCTATAACTTTACTGAGTGTTGCATTGACCAAATTTTGGTGGAACTATTTGCTAAAGGACTAACGTTTGTGCCATCTAAAAAATGTGACATTGCTGAATTACTGCTTGATTTTAAAATGTTTATTCGTAAACTAAATTTAAATTTACTGTTAGGTAATTCACCACATATTGAGAATGAACTGAGAGTAGCTAGTACTTTCAACCCCCCCCCAAAACAGTATAACAAGTATATTTGAATATTTGTGTGAAAATGAATTCAGGGACCTTATGAAACATTCAAATAAAAACAAACATGGTTCTAACATTTCAGTAGAGGAAAAAACACTACTAACCTCTTTAAGAAATCTACCGCTTAGGCTTATGAAGCCGGATAAGGGCGGTGGGCTGGTGGTGTTTTATAATGAGGATTATTCCAATATTATGTTGACCTTATTAGAAAGTAATACATATGCACCAGTGAGTAAAAATGAGTTGAATCAAGCCTATAATAGGATTAAAATGTTTATTTCTGACCTATTCACAGATGGTTTATTAACTTTAGAACAGTACACTTATTTGACTATGTTAGCACCGAGGATCCCAAAAATTTTTGGGATCCTGAAATTACATAAAAACATATCAAATCCACCATTGAGGGCATTGGTAGATGCGAGACAGTCAATAACCTATCCATGTGCCAAACTAGTGGATACTATCCTGAAAAAATATGTGAGTATGGAACATCAAATATTGAAGGATTCCTGGTCCTTCCTGCAGTGCATGCAGTCCATAACATATGATGACATGGCTAACTTTGTAACTGTGGATGTGACAGATTTGTACTCCTGTATCCCACACAACTTGGGAATTGAATGGGTGACTGACTTTATTAGACTCAAAGGAGCAAATAATAATGAGTGTAACTTAGTTGAACAACTTCTTGATATTATTCTAAAAAATAATTTTGTGTTGTTTGAAAACAAACTTTTTATTCAAAAAATAGGAGTAGCGATGGGTTCCCCTGTAGGGTCAAGCTTTGCGAACTTGGTTATGGCCCATTGGGAGAATAATTACATTTTTAACAGCCCTTGGGCCAACCAGTTCGTAAGCTACAAAAGATTTTTGGATGACATTTTCATTGTATTTAAGGGTAATAAGGAAGAAGCAAACCAACTAGTGAATTTTTTAATTCTACTACAACCTTTTAAAATTTACCCAAAACTTCCAGGAAACTACCATCAATTTCCTGGACGTTGAATTAAGTAAAACAATGGTCATTATACAGCAAAAATCTTTAGAAAAGCAACATATTCCAACAGTTTCCTCCATTTCACCAGCATTCACCCTCTGTACCAGAAAAAAGCTGTGGTAAAAGGTCAACTAGTGAGGGCAGCGAGGATGGTTTCCTTATTTAAGGAATTTGAAGAGGAATGTGACCTGTTATATCATATGTTTCTAAAAAGAGGATACCCTGTATCCTTTTTGAATAACATTTTTCAAGAAGTTATTAAAAAGAGAGAAACAGGTACTTATAAACCAATTCTGATGGGCGACAACAGAACTGATAGCCCTAACAGAATTATTTATTCAGAGATAGGTAATGACAACGCACATTTGACTATTACTGGAAGTACAGATCAGGGCCTTGTGTATGGTACTGGACATAATGAGAATTTTACAATTGCGTTTACTTTCACATTTTGCCTAGAGGCATTTGAGATAGGGAAAATTGTGAGGAAATATTGGTCCTATTTATCTACAGATAAGGATGTTTCTCAGATTCTAAACTTTAATCCTGTAATCACATATAGAAGAGGTACTAACATGAAAAGGATTCTTGAAACTAAACCTATTAGTACCAATACTAAGGGGGGAACTAAGAAGTGTGGAGCATGCAAATATTGCAGGTATATTGAGATATCAGATGTATTTACTATTGGGTCAGTAACCTTTCAAGTAAAGGAATCATATACCTGCAACACTAGGGCGGTGGTTTACTTGGCACAGTGTAGTCAATGCCCATTATTCTATGTGGGTAAGACGGATAGGCGTCTACGTGATAGAATTCTGACGTCTATATGCAATTAGTAAAGGTAAAAATGAGAATGCTTTGGCTAGACACTGTGCTAGTCACCCTGACCATTCATTTAGTTTTATGGGTATTAGTCAAATCAATAAACAACTAGTAAGCCACAGCTTAATAAATGATAACCTCTTAAAATTAGAACTAGAGAAAAAAGAACTAGCTTGGCAACTTCGTTTAGCAGCATGTAAGGCACCAGGACTTAATGACTCGTGTTCAATTTCTTGTATTTTGAGGATTAAAAATCTTATGAGGTAGACTTCAGTTTTTAACTAATATATAAGTCTTTTGGATGTTTTCAACATGATTAAAGTAATAAGTAATGGAGTTATGTATTACTATTATATATTTTTAAATAATTCATTGCTTAGATTAACTAAGTTAGTATACATAAGAAAAGCCTTTAATAAGGGTTGTACTTAGTTATTATGTTTTTAATTTATAAGTTTTAACATTTTTATATATTATATATATGTATACTTTTCATAAATATTTTTAACATTACACAACATTATGTGGTTTTGGTAAAATGAGTTTTTGTATGTTAGGTAGATTTAGTATTTTGGTTTTGTTGCAGTGATGCTTAATAGCGTGCATTGCCTCTTTAAATGGAGGCTGAAATGCTATTAATTAGCTAATTAAGTGTTTGCATTAAATTTGAAAAGTTTGTTTAATGACTGTTTGAATTTGTACTGGCTGTTGTCTGAAGAAGTTCTGTTACATACAGAACGAAAAACGCTTGTAGCGTTTCACGCTATTTGTTCTGTTCATTAAAACTTTTTTGCTTACTTAGAAGTTTCACACGAGTGTATTTTCGTTGACTTTACGCTGACCAACGAACTTCTAAATAAGGTGTTAACCTTATATGCATTGGATTACTTTTTTTCCTGCACCATCCTTTACTGTTGACAATACCAGCGTTTTTACAAGTTTCAGTGAGTTGCTTTGGTTCTTTCTTACTATGTCAACTATAGTTGTACTAAATTGTAATTAGTTTATTAAGTGCGTGCATATATTCTAAATGTACTACTGTTTAAGAATTTGTTCCTCCCTCTGTGCTGTAGATACTCAAAATATGTGCCTTGTGATGTACTATATATTCGGTCTGTGTTTCTTGTGGAGCTTTTCTCCCCAGGTCTCCACTGAAAACGGACTCTGCTTGGCCCAGTGCACTTTCCTGGTAAACAAATGCCAATAAATAAACAACAAATAATAAATTGTTCTAGACATTATACTTTATCCTACATAGCAATGTATTGCAAGATACTATACAGTTTCCAGGCTGATAATGCTTGAGAAAATGTCACTGTTGTGAAAATGCATAGCAGGTTTGTGATTGATATGTTGTAATTTGATCAAAGGAACAGAAATTGTGCTCATCTTTAACTATCATCAGTTTTATAGCATTTTATTTTATCTAAGACTGTACCACTGGGCTGAATGTTTGCCAAATATTTCTCACTACTCAACAAAAAATAGGGACAGCAAGAGGTTGAGTAATCATATTAGGAAGGATTAAAGTTTGATTTGTGTTCTTCAGCCTAGATACATGATATACAAGACAATCAGTTTGGGAAGTGTATTGCATTTTCATGTGTGTCTCTCTGTCTCCCTGTGGACATTTTGTCATCTCCCCTGACCTCCAATTAATTAAGCCCATCTGATGCAGCAGTCCACGGGAAGGGTACAGAATTTACTGCTGCTAACTACCCTAAATCCATGTTAAAGGATGTAAAGGAATCTAAGGAGTGTTGTGCAAAACAGTATGTAGTAATTTGCCTCTTCTACTTATATTTACTTTCTGCTTCTCCTGCCACAACCTTGCTCACAAGTCATATTGCTAGGGCTTCCATTAATGCAGCTCGAAGGTGCATATCCCTTGTGTTTGCAGGCAAAATCACATGCGCATGAATTTAACTCTGCAGTATGCTCCTAGGGGACTGCAGTCTCTGTCAATGAGTACACTTGAAGTTTAACTAGTTCACATACTTTGCCTTTCCTCTTTATTTGCTCAGGGTTTGATATTGCTGTGTTGTCCCTCTGTCTGTCTTATAAGATACCTCTGAATGTCACTTTCAGTTCTCCTTCTCATTGATACGTTATTCTTTTAACAGGGTCAGCAGTAACATCCCACTGATACTACTGTTCTATATTACCCTTATATAACCATACAACATATGTCATAGACACTGATTTCTTCTAGCAAGCTTCATTTCCTGGCCCTGAAGATACTTACCTGTGTCACACACATCATTTTCTTGTATCAGACTTCATTACCTGCTTCTGTATAAATCAGGAAAGCCATTTTTCATTACTGAAGAAGCCAGGGCCTCTCTACTGTAGTTCCAACCTTAGCCATACAGAACAATTCAATGAACAACAAATACTGTGTAGTAACTTGTGATGTATATTTTAACCTTTTTTTTTTTTTACCTGAGTTTGTATCTTTCCCTGCACCTGTGAAAGCTAGTAGTTAAATCGTTTTTGAGGCTATGCTGTTTTTGGCTTGACAAGGTGTTTGCTTTAGTTTTGTCTGAGCATGTTGCAGTGCCTTGGGGCACTGACAGCAGCTTTGCATAATACTAGAGTTGACCTTTTTGTTCATCCTCATTTCTTTGTGGACTACCTGCTGTCTAGCTGTAAAGAAAATGCTGTGGTGCATAAAACCAACCACTAATAATGTAGCCATGTTTTCAGCTAATAATGCTACCAATACCTGGCATGTCTTTTTTTTTTTCTTTTTAAGCAAGCAATTTCATTCAGTTTCTGGCAGATAAGCACCATGTTTGTTTCCCTTGCAAAATGCAGCAAACAAAAATGCCATTTTATTCTATTTACTCGTTTTGTAAAAGTAAATTATTGTTATTATTACTTATTATTACTGAGTCTTAACCAAGTAAATTAGATATGACCATATGCGAATGAACAGCTGAGCCCGTAAAACTGCTCTATTCTCTTCTTTGAACTGACCTGGTTAATACTGTACAAGGACATTTTATTCTGCAGGTAGGAAATCTGTTTTTTGACTTTGCATATTACTGAACTTTACCTGGGGTAACATTTTAATTTGCAGAGGTGGAAAATAATAATCAAAGATATTTTGTAAAATGTCTTACATGGTTAACCTTGTAAGTAATACATTACATCTACCTTTGAGTCCTTAAAAATTACTAGGAGCTCTGATTCAAGCTGACAATTTGTTGGCCAGTAATGATTACAGGATTATACCCCTCTGCTGTATGCTATTACATTTTATATAATTAAGCTTTACAGTTCTGCCCCAGAAATGAATGCATTCTTCACACTACTAAGTGAAGCAGAAGGGAATATATTTGCCTTAGAAGGCTGAATTAATCTTCAGTAGAACAAAACAAAAAAAAAAAACGATGCAACACTGTAATGCCTTTCATGGTTTGGATTTACTAATTTGAGATTTGTGTAAGTTAACTTTTCAAAAGTACATTTATTGGACTTCTGCCAGCTGATTTTATTGGTAAAAAAATAAACAAATACGGAATTAAAACTGTGTCTGGGACAGCAAGGGATATAGCTCAGACTATCAAGTAATAGGCCAGGGTTTGATTAAAAAATTCAGCCCTGAGGAGCAGGCTGCAGGTGGGAATCAGCAGCATTTTGCCAGCTCATGTACCCTGGATAAAATGAGATGTTTTTTAGTAGGACTGTGTCTCTTGGTGGTAAGTACAGGACTTGGCCTTTCTGTTAATATGGAGAAATGTACAACACTTCGTTAGCAAACCTAGATCTGCATTGATGCCAGTACCTGTTAGGTATGTGACGGGACAAAGGCTAGGTCATAAGAAAACTCCAAACCACATGAAGATGATGACTGAACACGACTTTACTCTTGTTTCAGCTGTAAATCTAATTTTAACGACTCAGTGGAAGAAAAATGAATCATAAGGGTGAGATGGGGTCTGATGAATCGGGTGTGGAATGCAAAGAAAATAATACAGAACTGAGGAGGCATACTTAAATCATTGAATGCTGCAAGGGAGTGAAGCAAATGTCTGCAAGTCCAAACTTTTCCATACTTTACATGGGGTCTGATGAATCGGGTATGGAATGCAAAGAAAATAATACAGAACTGAGGAGGCATACTTAAATCATTAAATGCTGCAAGGGAGTGAAGCAAATGTCTGCCAGTCCAAACTTTTCCATACTTTACAAGTTATCCTCATTACTTCTTAAAACTGTACCTTTGTACCTTGCACATCTAAAAGCAACACCCCTCCTCGATAGCTCAATGGTCAGGCTCATCCCTGCCATCAATTAGAATTTGGCAGATTTTTTTTCAGAAGTTCTCACACTTTAAGCAATAAATGCATGATCATTTTGACACACAGACACCATGAGATGACTACAAATTAATATTTGCTCTGTATTTATCTTAGTTCATTCTCTATCCATTTATGGAAATTAACAATGAATATTTAACAACCTCCTTGTGAAGTTGTACTATACTACTATATACTTGCCTGACAACGTATGAGCCCAACAGCTTAGGCTGGCTGAATAAGTCTTCACTCCCTCCTACAGTGGGATGTTTGGGGGAACTCATGATCCACTGAGGTTCATGTCATAGAAAAGAATATGTGTGTTTTTTCTCACATTGAAGACCGGAGCTGGAGGGACTGTTCTTGAACAGATCAGAAAAGACTGAATCTTGGAGAACAGCCTAAGCAGAAGAAATTATATTCCCAGAATTATGGTTGAAAATGGGGAACAATGCAGTCCAACAGTCATGGCAACAGTGACAGACAATCTAAAATAGACACTGACAACAGCTACTTCTGGGATGAAAGAGTATAGCTGACTGCAGTAAAGGCCAGCAGGAGGAACTGGTCAGTGTTGAAGAGAATGCAGTGGACAATAAGCTAAAAAGTGTCAGGCACCCATAATAAAAGGTTTCCTTGCAGATAACATAATAAGGTAAGTAATTACTGTTTACTCTGTCCCATGTATAGTATAGGTATTTCAGTCTCTGTAGAGAAACTGAAAGCTTATGAAATAATTATAAAAGTGAAATGACTTTTCATATCTTACATAAAAGCACAATGTTTCAGCCCACTGGGGTTCAACATTCTGCATGGTATTTAGCTGGTCTGAGAAAAGATGACCATATAATGTCGCATGAAGTTAAGTTATCACACTTGGACTCAGAATCTGGATCTGAGATGTCATCTTATCACATCAGATGCTATTTGAAGCTTCCTCATGTGTCACTAAAACAGACTGTCCTTTTGGCTTAAGATTTTCCAGCAATGAAGGAACATTCATATTTTACTTTTTTTGTTGTAATCAGAACATTGCATTACTATGCAACAGGCAACTACATTCTCAGTCTTTTAAATGATCAAAGACCAAGTTCCATAATTCAGGACAGACACACATATGCTGACTACACTACTAGACTAGCATCTTATGGAGAATAATAAAGCCATCCTTCTCACAGAGAAGGAGAAAAACTTTTTGACTACACAAATGGAATATATTTGAGATCAAATGATTCATTCATTTTACAACCTAATGCTGTCAAATCTTCAAAGTGAATACTTGGCAAAATTTAGAAACATTTCTAGAAATAACAAGAGTTTTCAGAGCACAGATTTTTTAAAGGTAGCACCTGCATTGAAAAAAAAAATAATGGGGTATAAGGAATAACATTTCTTTCCCACACAGCAAGCAAGATGACAACTCCCATATTATCTGTTGCAACTTTGAAAAAATGCTTTTAACCTTAAGGTAATCAGAATTTAAATGATGCTGATAGAAAAAAAATACACTTTCAGTGATTTTTTTCATTTGTTCTGTCTTTTGAAACGAAGGATAGTCAAACCTTTTTTATATGATACAATGTTCCATCTAGAGATTACTCGCAAATACAGGTGTGACAGCTGAGTGGAGAACATCTGTAGTTTCTCAACACTAAATTCTTTTCATCATTTAGAGTACGCAGATGTAGTTGTTAAGATTTATCTAATTAGTTCATCTGCCAGATGGTTATGTCTGTCAGACTAATAATCATTTTGTACAGCATGATGCTAGAGTGTTTTATAAAATAAACTCGTTGATGTTTCTGTACCATACTCAAATCTTACAATAAAATACCTCATCTTTTTACCAAGAAAGCAGCATTTCCAGTGCATGGTTTCTGCAAATGGAAAGCTGATCTACTGATCAAAGCATATTTCTCACAATGAATGTATACACTTTTAATTTTTCCAGAAGATATCTACGTTATTCTGATAATGAATATGTATTGTGGACTGTGAACAACCAGCAACACTGAAAATAGTTATTAATGCTGTACAAAACAGTCAGAACATTAACAGATAACTAAAAGCCTAGCAAGTTTGATACTTTATATATTCCAAGACTTTTCTTCTTTCTGCACCTGTGAATTCTATTTCAAATTCAGCCACTCACCATGAGCAAACATTGATGTTTTTAATTTTCTAACACCTACATAATTCTTTAATAATTTTTTTTATTTTATTTATAGGATCATAGGTTCATAAGTGTGTACTAGGCCAACGGCCCTGGAGCCTTTAAAAGCCTAGCCCATAGAAGTGCCCTGGCATCATGCCGCCATTAGTTCATAGTGCCTCTATCAAGTAGAGCCACTGGAGTAATTCCTGGGGTGAATTTTCTATTTCCCATCCACTCATCAAAATTTCTTTTGAAAAGTGTCAGTGAGGTGCTCTGCTTGACATGGATGGGAAGACTATTCCAGAGCATGGGCAGTCTCTGGGTTATAAACCTGTCCCTCCAGTATGTCCTGTTGGTTGTGGTAATGAGGTTGAGGTCCCAGGAGCGTGTGGTGTGGGGGGATTGGGATTTCTTTAGGTGTAACATTTCTAACAGGGCTGGGTCAGACATGGCTTTGTAAGTCAAGCAGAGTTCACTTCTTAATAGACGATATGAGACAGAGAAAAGCTGGAGTTTTTTGAGTCTGTCCATGTAGGACATGTGTTTAGGGCCTATGATCCTCTTCTTAAAGTACTTTTGTGGCCTTTCAAGCTGTTGCAGGTGTCTAGTGAGGTACATGCCAAATGGGGCATTATACTTGATGATTGGCCTAATGAGGGAAGAGTAGAGAGAGAGATGATGACCTCTTTCTTCCTGGATGCAAAACCCTTGGTAATGAGATGTGCCACATAGAAGGACTTTGTGACCAGAGTGGCAATGTGGTGGTTGAAGGAGGGGTTGCTGTCAATCTGTGTCCCCCGATCTCTTAGAACGTCTTCAGTGTTCAGTGGGCTACCATCAATGTGGTAATAAGTGGGAACTCAGTTTTTCCCAAAGGGAATTATGACACATTTTTTGCCATTAAGCTTAAGGCCATGGTTTTGACACCAGTAGTTGGTCTCTGTGAGGCCTTTCTGTAGGATGTCTACATCACTTGGGGGGTTAATAATGGCTCCCAGCTTGCAATTGTTGGCGAACTTTGTCAGCCAGAGTCCCTCCATGTTGGCCTGAACTTCTGAGATGTAGATGCCAAACAGGATAGGACGCAGGACCGATTTCTGTGGGACTCCACTCGTGAATGGTCATCAGTCTGACTCAGAGTCTGCTACTTTCACACTGTGGGTTCTATCTGTGAGTCAGTTTGCAACCCACCTAGTGATATAGGGGTTGATGCCTAGTTTGGTGAGTCTATCAATAATTCCTGAGAGGGGAAAGGTATTAAAGGCCTTGGCCAGATCAAGGTAGGCTGTATGCACTGCCTTGCCCTCATCCACAGTTCTGGTGACTGACTCAAAGAAGTCAACCAGGTTGAGCAGGCATGATCTACCCTTCACAAAACCAAATTGCATGTGATCCAGAGTTTGGAGATTCCCTATATTCTTGTTATTAGGTCCATGATGATGCGCTCCATAGCCTTACATATCAGACTCATCAGGCTAATGGGGCAATAATTCTCTGGGTCTGTAGTCGCTCCCCCATTTATGGAGAGGGATGACTGCAGCAGTGTGCCATTCTGTAGGGAAAAAGCCTGAGGTGAGGCTGTGATTGAACAGGGAACACAAGTGTGGTGCCAGTTCAGTTTGTAGTTCATGTAGAACACAGCCAGGGATATTGTTGGGTCCCATGGAAGCTGTATTTTTGTCCTTGGACAATGCAGATTTAACCTGTGCTGCAGTAATGCTGGGTGCCTGGCATTCTTTTGGTATTGTGACTGGTCCTTTAGGGAGGGAGAGAGTGGTAAAGTTGGCACTGAATCTGTCGGCCAGTATGTTGGCAATATCTGTTGGCTCAGTTTAGGAGGTACCATTGTGCAGCAACTCAGAGCAAATCTGGGTATTGCCATGCAGATTCTTGATATAACTGTAGAAGGCTTTGTGGTTGTTTTTAGTGTCTGCTGCAATTCTGCCTTCATAGCTAGATTTAGAGGTTTTGATGAGGGATCTCAACTTTTTGTTGAAGCTAATAAGAGAGTTTTTCCAGTCATGGAATCTCACCTTTTTCTGCAACAGTTTCTTCCTTCTGTTGTAGAGTTTGTTAATGGCAGGGGACCAACAGATTGGCTTCCTTTATTTGGAGGAGGGCATCTTGGTTCTGTTGGGTATAGCTAGTTCCATGCATTCATGTACATGTTCGTACAGTGCACTGGTCTCTGATTTGGTGGTTATGCACCTATTTTCCATTTGCATAGGTACAGTGAAGTTAGCCACCTTTGTTTTTAGGAGCCCAGAAGTCAGCTTTGGAGAAGTTTTTCATGGTGGTTACCTTTGCTGGTGGTGTGGGTGAGATGTGGATTTCCATGGTAATTAGTTTGTGGTCGGATCTAAGCAGGGAGGAATTGACTATTGGTGTTGAGCAACAGTTGCACATGTTAGTAATAACCAGGTCAAGGATATTGCTTCCTCTAGTGGGGTAAAGAATGAGCTGGTCCAGCACATTGGAATTAATGAATTCCATGAAGCGTTGGGCAAGTGTAATGGTGCATGAGTAGTTTTCCTAGCTGATGGAGAGGGTAGTTGAAGTCACCCAGTATGAGAGTGTTGGGTTGGACCCTAATAGTTTCCAGGGTGCTTAGGAACATGGATTGAGAGTCTTGGGACATGGTTTGGGACATATAGCAGGCTACGACCTGAATCACCATCTTACCCACTGTTAGTTGTACCTGAAGTATCTCTGATGCGTTATGCTGGGCTACTAGTCTGGAGGTGTGCATATCCTTTATGAATATGGAGATGTCACCGCCTTAGGAGCTTTGGTCCATGTTCTGGGGCTTAAAGGTGTGGAATGAGTTATAGCCTAGTAGCGCAGGGGTGCTTTCTGCTGCTTTAAACCAGGTCTCTGTTACAGCACAAATGTCGATGTTCTCCATTTTGAGGAGTGCTTCGAGCAAGTGCACCTTGAGATTTAAACTTCTATCATTGAGCAGAATAGTTGCATTTATTTATATCTGTTATGGTAGTAATTTGGTCTTTGGAACACCTCCTAAAAAAGGCACTATAGGGGTGGCAAGAGCCGTAGCCAGTATTTGGAAACCTAGGGGTGAACAATGCAGGCTATCCCTGGCAAAGCACTGAGGTCTGGCAAATACCTAATTATACAATGTCTGGTTGTGAATCTTTTTTAATTGATTTTACACTTCTGGCCCTATGGGTTTTTGACTTGATACTGGGAAGAGCCGAAAGACAATTAAATATAGTTGTTTTATTTAGTTTTCACGAGAAGTTGTTTTTAAGTACCTTTTTTTATGTGGTCACTTCAAAATTGGCAAGCACTAACATGCTTTAGGGTATTTGAGCTAGAGAGGTAGGATGAATTAGAACAGGACCTGTAATATATGGATTTCTCATTAATTATGATGGACTAATGAGCCTTTTATGAAAAAATTAGCAAGAAATCATGCTATGAAAAACACTGAACATTTTTGTTTTGGTGCTATATAACCGATATTTTATTTATTTATTTTATTTTACATTTGTTGACTGGGATAGTCTAACTGGATTTATGTCCATTTTCAGTACAGTCTCGGGGAGATAAACTACAAGAGATTACTAGACTACTAACATGCAGGTACTAGTTGTTATACAGTTAAATACTACAAATTGTAAACGGTTCAGGAATCTTCACAGTTTATACAAAAAACATGTTAGAAGCTTTCAATAAGATATTTTAGACTTCATGTACAAGACTTCATTAGTAACTATTAAGTAACTGTTTAACAAATACATACTTCAAATTTCAACAGTTCAGCTTTAAAGAATAGCTTTAAAACATGAGATATAAATAAGTGAAATGAATACACATCTTATCATTCTACCATTAAAAATTGTAAGGTACAAATGTTAGAAGAAGATATTTAAAACCTATAAAACTGTGCACTATACTGTTTGGTTGACATTAAGAGGCAGAAATTAAGGTTGAGAAGAGATGGCTTGCTGTGACACATCAATCTGTTTTAATTTTAGTGCAAATAAAAACAAATGTGATTTAATTAAATTAAAACTAGCAGGAAAAACTAAACAGTTGCATATAGAACTGATAAATATGAATAACCCCTTGAAATGTGACTCAATATTATTTGAATCATATTCTTAAAAACTTGACATAGCACATGTTCAATATTAGACCATTGTTGCAGTATTCTAAGCTATTTGGGTTATATTCTGGCAAGGATTTGACAAAGTGACCAGCTTTTCAGAACTTAAGGGTGCCTTCCACATGCCGTGACTATCTAGAACTTGAAGAGAGCTTCATAAGAAGGCAGTTTGAGTGTCAAAAGCTTCAGAGCTTTATTGACGTGAACATATACTCTTACAGGCTTCATGAGACTGACTGTCATCTAGCAATCCTTCAAGGCTGGGCAGATAAGTCACCTTCTGGAGGAAAAAACTTCTACTATTTCACTTTTCTGAGGAAAACTAGTGTTTTTTTTCTATGATGCTATAATTATTTAAATAAGGAAGCGTATTTTTATTGAAACTGACATTTTATTGCAATGAATGCATGTGGAAACATTAACTTTTAAGCATTTTTAACTTTTTGTATAATATTATAGGTTCATAGGTTCATAGGTAGGTACTAGGCTATCTGCCTGAAGGCATTTATAAGCCTAGCCAGAATTTGTTGGCTTTCGCCACCCCCTTAGATTAGTTCCTTGTGCCTCTGTTCAGCAGAGCCATTGAAGTGATCCCTGGGGTAAACTTTCTGTTTCCCATCCACTCGTCAAGGTTTCTCTTGAAGAGGGTTAGTGAGGAGCTCTGCCTAATATAGATTAGAATCTTGTTCCAGAGCATGGGAAGTCTCTGGGACAGGAATCTATCCCTCCAGCACATCCTATTTATTGTTGTGGTGAGGTTTAGATCCTTGGAGTGTGTGGCTCGAGGGGATATGGTTTTATTTAGATGGAGCATGTCCATCAATTCTGGGTTGGACATGGCCTTGTATGTCAGGCAGAGATCACCTCTGAGTAGGTGGTATGCAACCAAGTACAGCTGGAGTTTATTCAGTCGAGCTGCATAGGGCATCTGCTTGAGGCCAGTGATCCTCTTGGTGAGGTACTTCTGTGGTCTTTCCAGTTGTTGCAGGTATCTTGTAAGATACATCCCAAATGGGGCATTGTACTCTATGATGTGTCTGATGAGTGATGCATAGAGGGGCCCAATGACCTCTTTTGATCTGGATGCAAACCCTTTTGTCATTAGGTGGGCCACATAGAAGAATTTTCTAACCACTTTGGCAATGTGCTTATCAAAGGAGAGGTTACTATCTACTTGGGCCCCAGATCCCTTATTACGTCTTCTGTATTTAGGGGGCTACCACCTATGTGGTAGTTTGTGGGTACTTTGTTTTTTCCAAAGGGGGTGACTATGCACTTTTTGGCATTTAGCTTAAGGCCATGGTTTTGATAGCAGGTATCTGTCTCAGTGAGACCCTTTTGGAGGATGTCTGTATCAGCCGGAGAGTCAATTATAGCCCCTAGTTTGCAGTCGTCTGTGAACTTGGTCAGCCATAGTCCTCCTGTGCTTGCCTGTACCTCTGAGAAATATATGCCAAACAGGAGGGGTCCTAGGACTGAGCCCTGGGGAATGCCACTTGTAACTGGTTTAGAGTCAGACCTAGCTCCCACAACTCTTACCATGTGGGTTCTGTCTGTGAGCTAGTTGGCAACCCATCTCATGACGTAGGGGTTTATGTTCAGGCTGGTGAGCTTGTCTATAATACCTGAGTGGGGAATGGTGTCGAAGGCCTTTGCAAGGTCTAGGTAGGCTCTGTGGACCACCTTTCCCTCATCTATAGCCTTGGTAACTGTCTCAAAGAAGTCCACCAGGTTTAGGAGGCATGATCTGCCCTTAACAAAGCCGAACTGGGTAGGTTCCAGTGTTTGGAGGTTTCCAATGTCTCTGTTAATGAGATCCATGATGATGCACTCCATAGCTTTGCAGACAAAGCTAGTCAGGCTTATAGGGTGATAGTTCCCGGGGTCCGTTGGCTCCACCTTTGTGGAGTGGAATAACCATTGCTGTGCACCACTCTGTGGGCACGTAGCCTGTGGAGAGGCTGAGTTTAAACAGTGTGTTTAGGTGAGGGGTTAGTTCATCTTTGAGCTCATGTAGGACGCATCCTGGGACACCATCCAGTCTCATTGATGCTGTGTTTTTGACTTTGGAGAGGGCTGTTTTAACCTGAGTGTCTGTGATTTCAGAGGCACTACATTCTTCTGGTAAAGTTATGAGCCCTTTTGGGGGTGAGAGGGGGGTGAAGTTTGCACTGAACCTGTCTGCCAGGATGTTGGCAATATCAGTCGGTTCAGTGTATTTTGTGCCATTCTGCACTAACTCTGAGCAGATCTGAGAATTGCCACTTAGGTTCTTGACATAACTAAATAATGCCTTGTGGTTATCTTTGGAGTCCATGGCAACTTTTCTTTTGAAGCTAGCCTTGGATGATTTTATGAGGGAATGTAGTTTCCTGCTGATACTGATCAGGGATGTCTTCCCTTCTTAGGATTTTGCTCTTTTCTGTACTAGTTTCCTCCTTCTAGTGTATAGCTTATTTATGGCAGGGGTCCAAAAGACTGGTTTCCTTTTCTTGAAGGAGTGAGTCTTGGTTTTGTTTGGGATAGCACGATCCATGCATTCTTGTAGGTGCCCATAGAGTGCATTAGTAAAGGATTTTGCAGCTTGGACAGCGTTATCCTTTAGCAAGGGGGCTCTGAAACTTCCCACCTCAGTCTTAAGTAATATGAAGTTTGCTTTTGAAAAGTTTTTCACAGTGGTTTCTTTGACCAGGGGTGGTGGCGGAATGTGGATATCCAGAGTGATTAGTTTATGGTCAGATCTAACCTGCGAGGGGTTGATCTCTGGTGTGGAACACCGGTCGCCCATGTCGGTGATGACCAGGTCCAATATGTTGTCACCTCTGATGGGGGTGTTGACCAGTTGATCCAGGGAATTTGAGTTTATAAAGTCTAGGAAATGTTGGGCAAGGGAGTTTGTACTTGAGTAGTTCTCCCAGTTAATATTTTGGTAATTTAAATCACCCAATATCAGGGTGTTAGGCAGGACCTTTATGTGTCCCAGTGTTTCCGGGAATGTGGAGTGGGGGTCCTGGGACATGGTGGGTGATCTGTAGCAAGCTTTAATTTGAATAGCAGTTTTGCCCATTGTTAGCTGCATGTGGATGATCTATGATGCATCATGCTGAATGGAATTTATGTGCAAGGGTATAATTGGTGGTCATGGGGCCTGAAAGTGTGTGTGTTTTTTTTTTTTTGTTAAAAACAGCACTTTAATCTGGCACTAAGTTTAGCTACTTTTACAGGCTCCATTAAACATCTTTTAGGCCTTTTTTATGGCTGGACCTATGAAGCAGAAAAGGGTATCTTCCATTTTCCTTCCTCCATCTGCAGGAAGAAAACATTCATCATGGACTCTTTGGGTGTCAGGTTGGCTTCAGCTGTGCCTCAGTTGCTTATGGGTAGTTGTGCTGCGGCTGGATTTGGTAGCTTGGACCACTCATCATTTTCCCTGGTCCCTCTGGTATAGCACATAAAGCCATCAAGAGGCAGGGGAAAGACTCATCCTCTGCTGGAGGGTTGCCCTCTGTGGGCAACGGGAGAACACCTTGTCTATCTCATGGTAAGGGTCAGGCAAAAATCTTCCCTACAGCTAGGAGAGGGAGCTTCAGTACGTGGATAGTGTGCTTTGGAGCGATACTTTCTTCTTCTCCTGTTTCTACGTCTGTGGACAGGGAAAATTTGGTGGAATTTGTTAAGGAGTTAATGTCTGGTTTTACATTACCTACTTCCTCATCAACAAAGGAAAGAAAGAAAAGGAAAACAAGTTCCTTCCCTTCCTGGCTGATTTTCAGTCAGATGGACAGGGATTGGAGGGAGAATGTTGGGCTTCAGGATATTCTTAAAATCCTTAGGATGCTGATTCTGAAGAGTGTTGCTTAAGATTTCCTCCCAAAACAAGATTCCTTTTTGGAGGCATTACATAATGTGAAAGAGGTCTTCCACTGGGATAAAAATGTAATTCCTATTCCATAGCCAATGTTTTATGATTTGTTACAGTTTGATATTCCTCAGTTTGTAGCTCTTCCTCCTGTTTTATCTGCTTGAGAAAAATGTTTTTCTTGCAGTTTGCTATTTATCTAGACAGTCAAACTTTTGCCCCTAGTAAGTCTGGTACATTAGGTGGAGAACCCAAGACTCATAAATATTTTGCTAACCCTTGCAGTGATTTCCCTATTCAAACCAATTTTGTTGGAAAAACATGCTAATGCAAATCTCATTCCTATTAACAAGATTAGGAATGTTTTTGGCAAATTGGGGAAGAAAGTTTATTTTTCTGCCACTTTAATATTCAGAATTTTAAAATAGCTGGCTTACATGTTGATGTTTTCACTTCTGTCCTTTGCAAATATGAAAAATTTAACTGCCAGCCTTTCCTCTTCTAATCTGAAAAATTCTTTAAATGCCTGTTTTGTATCTCATATAATTAAGTGTACTTTAAAGTGTTCTTATGATGATGCTGCAGGACTGCTGCTTCTGTGTCAGTCATGCAAAGATCTACTTGGTTACATTTTATTTAACATTTGTTGACCCGGAATGTCTGACTAGGTTCCACAGAGCCTGTTTTCAGCGGAGGCCTGGGGAGAAATGCTCCAGATGCATGTCTTTGGAATGTGGGAGGAAACCCACACGAACACAGGGAGAACATGCAAACTCCACAGAGAAGGCACCCCAGCTGAGAATCGAAACGGAGAACCTCTTGCGGTGAGGCGACAATGTTAACCGCTGCACCACTGTGCCGCCCTATTGTAAACATGTTCCTGAAAATACTAAAACTGAAATTTTAACTTCTCCCCAGACAAGGAAATTCAGTTTGGCTCTTCTAGAGCTGATATGCTTAAGAGATTTGATGAGAGGGAAACGTTGATTCAAGATGTGACTCAAATTTTGCAGCCTTCATTTTTAAGGCAAATAAAATTTTCCCTTCCACTTCAGCTCCGTGTTTCAAAAATCAATTTAAGTAGCAAAGTACAAGAAAACAGGATTTTAAAAAGAAATGGCAAGGAGGCTCCAAATACAAAAGGAAAACCTCTGAAAATCAAGATCATTCCAAAAAGTCAAAATGGCTACCTGCCTCTTCAGGTGCCTCGTTCCATCCTGGCAACCTTTCCCTGTCTCTGAGTACAAATCCTCCTTTGTTGAACCAGTTCATTTCAGACAAGTGGGTTCTGAAAGTCATTCAAAAGGGTTCAGTTGTCAATGGCATTCTGTCCCTTCTTTTCAAGGGCAGTCCTCATTGCTTGTAAACCGAATATCCCTGTTTTTTCTAGTTTTGGAACCAGTGTTATCTCAGGGAGTCATACAACCAGTGTCTACCTGAAAAATGGGCTAATGGTTTTATTCAAAGATTTATTTTTTTTTGCCAAAGCAAATAGGACTAGGAGGTCCATGCTAAACCTCTCCTTTCTCAGTCTTTTTGTCAAAGTGCCAAAGTTCAAAATGTTATCCCACCAGACCCTGTTCAGTCTTTAGCTTGAGCTAGATTTCATGGTAAAACTAGACTTACAAGATGCTTACCATCACATTCCCATTGACAGACATTTAAGATTTTTCTTAAGTTTTCTCTCTCTGGCTTACATTATCAGTTCTCTGTCCTACTTCTCTGTCTCACTTTTTCTGCTGCTCAGGGGTTATTTACAAAATGTCAGACTTCAGTAATTACATATTGCAGACTTCAAGGCCTTCACATTTTTTCTGTATTTGGACAATTGCTTAATATTTGCAGACTATTTTTAAGGTTGTCAAGAGTCCTTACGTATTAAGAATGTTCTCCTCAGTCTGGGTTTCCATTTGAACTCCTAGAAATCTTCTCTCATCCCTTCTCACAGAATACATTCCATGTGATCTCTTTCAGTTTGATTTGATGGTTTGAAATTGATAATATAGTATTATTTGCCTGTGTTATCTCTCCATAGTTATGCACATACATGAAGTTCTGTGGTAGAAATATTAACATCTAGTTTTATTAGAAATGTGTATTAACCTTATCCTTTATGTAAAACTGATGTATTAAGAACTCACTGTATGTATTACTCTGTATCCATGTGTTACTTCTCTGGTGTGAAATTTTGTACAATTTTTCTATTGTAAATGTGGAGTGTTTTTCCCTGGGCGTCTGTTGAAAAAAGACCTGTGTCTAGTCAGACTTTTCTGGTAAACAAATGTAAAAGAAAAAAGAAAAACATTTTTTTTTCTCTGGGAAGAGCCTTTCTTCCTCCAGACAAAGAAGAGCTGTTTCAAAGCTTCTATATGAGGTTTTCTATTCAAAACCAGATACCTCCATGGAATTTATCAGGATTCCTATGATTCCTTTGGACAGACTTCACTTGAGAAAAATTCAGTGGTACCCTCAGGTCAGTCTGGTCTCAGCATTAGCACCTTTATCTTTCAGATTCTTAAACTGGAGTTTGTAAGGATGGAGGTTCTATGGTAGGTGGACCAGTTCTCTCAGAATTCGAGTCTCCCATTCTCAATTCCACCTCCTCTTCAGTCTGTAACAACAGTTACTTCAGACTTGTTGAGGGGGGAAAGGTTTTCAAAAGCGTGAAAGTGCGTTATCTGTGGAACTATCTTGACGGGCAAAAGCACATACATGTCAAAGAGATGATAGCAGTAATAAATGTGTTGGGAAGCCCTAGATTATCTCTGGCCTCCAGGAATTCTTCAAGTTTTCACAGAAAATTTAATAGTGATGTGGTACATAAACAAACACAGGTGTACCAGATACTACCGTCTTTGCAGACTTGCTGTGATAGCCTGGACATTAGCAACAAAGCTCAGCTTCACTCTTTACTTTCATACATTCCATCAGAGCAAAACATTGTAAAACATAAGCTAAGCAGGACAAGAATGAACCCTCACAAATGGATTCATGCTTATACAAAGTTCAAAATCTTTTGGTAAATATATATTATTTAAATCCAGAGATTGATTACCATTATGCAGAACTGGCTTATATTGACTGTCCCATTTGCTATTGCTTCATTAACTATGTACTGATATTATTTTCAAGGTATGGGGGGCTTGATGATCTGTTCACCCCTCTTGTGGTGCTGGTTAGTAGAAAGAGAGATATGGAGGATAAACTAAATGTTGTAAACTACAAAATGGGTATCCTGGCAAGTCATACTAGGGAATTACAACAAGAATTGGAAGTAATACACACTGAGAGACAAGACGCTGCAGTCCAGCATGGTACACCTATAAGCCCCTAAATCATCTAGATGAGGTGGAGCACATGCAAAGCAAGGTGATGGGAAAATTCCAGTATGTTGTGAATGCAACAGTGAGCAAGCACGATGACCTAGAAAATAGATTACAAAGAGAGAGCACTCTCATAGTGGGCCTGTGAAGGCAAGGACCTGGTTAATTTCATGCAGGAATGAATGAGGGTCCTAGAGAAAGGTTGTAATAGACTGGACTTTATAGTAAATCACTTAATAGAACACAAAGGGAAGAAATGTTTGTAAAGAGAACATAGCAGATAATTGCTAAATGTCACAGTTTTTATATAAGAGAATGGGTTGTGCATTAGGCAGCAAAATGGGTCTGATATTAAACTGGCAAAGAGTGCAGATTATGGGAGATTTATCATGGGCAGAAGCACAGAGATATTACTTATTCCTTATGTTATGGTGCATGATATTATTGGGAGCATCTGTTAAAGTGTTATATGCAGCAGCAGCTCTTGCAATGCTATGGCCTTGTAGAACGCAGTTGTGCAAATCAGTGTAAAGAGGTGATAGATTTTGGCTTCAATTTATATCCCTTTTTCATTGGTTTTCTTGCTTCTTACTTGCTACATACTGTGCTCAGCTCCTCTCCTTCTTTTCTTTCCAGTAAGACTGCAGAGAGCTGTGGGATTGTTAAGACACTAAGGAGCTTAGAAGAGCTTTTGGACTTCACAACCCCAATGGCAAGTTCTCTTTTTTTCCTCTTAATTGTATTACTGCAATTAAAGTCATTTTGCTCTTCATCTGATTTTAAACAGCTTTTATCAAGTTTCACTCATTTTTCTTCTTTTCAAGTTTTGTTTGGTTTCAGCCTATTCTAAGTTAGTGTGCTTTCAGTGATCCTCTTCTGATTTTAAACCGCTTGTTATCTGAATTTTACTTGTTTTTCTTTGATCAACATGTATTTGGTTTCAGACTGTTCTGGCCAAGTGTGGAAGCCGTCGTGGAGAGAGTAGCGTATTTCAGTGCCATTGTTCGTAAATATCAAAGTACTATTGGCTTGAACATATAGCTGTTTATCATTGGCTGTCTTTTTTTTTTTTCCTGCTTGCTTGCTTGCCATATACAGCAGAGCACACGGGCAGTATTGGTAGAACCAAATAGTGTGTGACATGTGCAACTCAAATGTTCCCTATAATCAGTATAACTCTTATACTAGTGCGCTCTGGACTTAAACAAACTGTACTAAACCACACCATACACAATGTGAAAAACATGAAATTGTGAGTTAATGGTCTGGTGTACCTACTCTTGGACATTAGTATCCAGGTATCCGCATCACCTCAGAGTTACTACCTCCACAAAAAGTCTTTTTGTTAAAAGCACCTCTGTAGTTTTCTATAATCAGATCAATCAGATAAACACTGCCCTCAAACAGCCCATATTATATAAACACCTGTGTTGTCCTTTTTACCTCTCCTAATAGGGACCATTTCACACTGCAAGACTTGGCATTTTGTAGTGGCAGCAGATTTGTCCCCCACATAGTGTCCTACAGCAGTGCAAAACCTGTCTCATGCTTACTGATAATGAACTTATACTTAATCCTGTAGCTGCAACCTGTGAGAGGTGCAAATACTTAACCAATATGGACGCATCCCCCTCATAGTCCACTATTTGCAGTGAGCATAGCACTGACACAATCTCACCCATGTAAATTCAACATCATACTAACAATACAAAGCTGTCGTACGCTGATTCTGTCCAAAATCTCTAACCAAGCTTCTTAGAACTCTTAAGGCCAGGGATCAACACATATCTGTTATAACAGCTAATCAAGTATCTCCACACCAATATATCACCTTCATCAAACCACTCCCATATCTGGTAGATATAATTCTAATACTGGGAACATCCTTACTATTGGTAACTGTATTGGTAGGCACACAGACTTCACACTCACTAGGCTAGATGAGGACAGGGTTACAGTCAGCTTCATCTTAGCAGCCAAGATAGTGGACATAACAAGGGCACTAAACACACCCTTCTACATCAAGTATGACAATGACATATTAGTCCATGTGTTAGTAAATGAGTTGGCATGCAAACCCTTCAAGACCATGCAGAAGGATATACCTGAGCTTTCCACTCTAACATCAGCTAGGGGTAGGACATTGGCTCTGAGGGGAATCCTCCCATCACCTAGAATAATGCCTAGCTTCAAGATATACTTGAAACTGGCTCATCTTCAGCTATTATACAAGACCAAGTCCCAAAAGTACCAAAAGCTAAAAAGACTTTATTGATGGGTCCTTACGCTATCCCTGGGTGCATCTTAAATACCATGGAGCACAATTTACTCATACTCCTAACAACACTGTTCAATCTCAGCCGCCATATAGGTTTTGGCCATGAAACTTGAGAACAGCTAATGCCATTCCCTTGTATAAGGGAGGATATTCTACAGACCCAGACAAACACAAACCAATAAGTTTGACCAGTGTCATCTGAAAAGCCATGGAAAGACTTGTCATAGAACTAATCAATCAGGGCAGAGAGAACCTCCAAACACTGGACTCATCACAATTTGAATTCATCAAGGGCAGGTTATGCTTATGCAACCTAGTGATTTTTGTTTTAAGGTCTCTAAAATCAAAGGATGAAGACAAAATGGTACACACTGCATACCTCGACCTGGCCAAAGCTTTTGACAGGACTCCCCACTCAGACAAAATAGAAAAACTAAATAAACTGGGAATAAACCCCTATGTCACCTGCTGGCTCACAGATAGGCTGCAGGAAATCAAAACAGGGGAAGTTACCTCCACAAAGTGAACAGTCACCAGTGGTGTTCCCCAGGGTTGTGTGCTGGGACCCCTCTGGTTTAGCATGTACTTTTATGAACAAAAAAAAATACCAAAGGTCTCTGGCTGGCTAAGTCTGCAGATGACTGCAAGTTAGGAGCAGTCACTGAATCCCCAAATGACTTAGACATCCTGCAGGAAGGTTTGTCCCAAATAAACTACTGGTGCCAAAATCATGGACTGAAACTAAATGCCAAAAATTCATTTCGTATCCTTTGCGGAATTATCTACCCCTGGGAACTGTCATATTGACAATATACCCCTAAGAGTAGACCCATTTGTTTGGAATTTGAGAACTTATGTGGACAGCGACCTAACCTTTGACCAACATGGTCCATTGTTGTATGAAAGTCCTTCTATACTGCATAGCTTATAAACAAAGGGATTCCCTCTAGCTTTAGGGATGTTATTGTCCCCTTTACTCTGCCTTCATTGTCAGTCATTGAATATAATGCCCCTTTGACATGTATCCATCCAGACATATGCAACAAATGGAACAGCCACAATGATACTTTATTAAAAGGATGCAAGGCCTAAACAACATGTCCTATATGGACCAATTCAAAACCCTGTCACTATACTCAGTATCCTACAGACTGCTATGAGGTGACTCGTATCAGTCATACAAACCTTCTGACTAAATACTGATGGGTTTACTACACATCAATTTACTACACATCAATAAGCCCAATGGCATCAGAAACACTCAATCTAAGGATCTAAACCTCTTCTGCAACATCAACAGAACAGTTTGGAGTGACAAGTATATCTCTCACAGGATACTTCTGCTTTGGAACAGACTCCCCATTCACATTAAACAAAGTTCAGCCATTGATCTATGGATGAGAAACAAAACATTTTCCCCAGGACTGCATGCATACTACTAAATGACAGAGGTAGCTCCTAAATGCTTTATCCCATGCATGGGTCGCCTCATGGTCAAATCCCAGTTATTCTCATTAGTGGGTGCCTTAACAATTAGCTAAGTTACTGGTGTCATTCCAGGGAGATCCAGCATGTATCACCTTGGGATGATACGATAGACAGTCCATCTTGGTCTACATGTCTTGTTCGATGTCTCCCACATGCTGGCTAAAGACATTGCTATTCCAGTTGTGCCTTTTATTGGCCGAGTTTATCTAATAAACATCCTAAATTGACAAACATCACATTTCCCAAATTAGACAATATACAGGTGGCACTACTCAAGACCAGGAGAATTACAATTAAACTACCAGAATCTGAGGCACATCTGTATCCAGAACATGTCCATGTATGCATTTTTCCAAATACTGTTCAAATTCATAGAGAGCACCACTTTTGTGCTTAGGTTTTTATGGCTGCCACTCATTCTGAACTACAGGAAACTGCAGCAGAATTTATGTTCATCAGGGATAATATCCCTTTTCCCCACTGTAGTGTGATCTTGGAGTTGACATATTTAGTTAGGAGGGTGTGGGGATGCAGTCCCCCACCTGAGTGGGTTTTAAGTTTTTTTGATTTTTGTGATGATCGGTAGTTTGCCTAGTGGTTATTTTCTCTAGGACAAATTTAGCTCAAAACGTCATTTGATGGAGTGAGCCTTTGACAAATAAAGTTCAATGAAGAGGCATTTGCTGAATAGATTATTTGGTGATGTGATATAGACCCACTTTTGACCTCTGAGGCCTTTTTAAGCCTAGCCATGCATCGCAAATCTCTGACATGTTCTGGTACCCTTGGTAAGTATAAACAGGGACTTTGTAGATGAAACATTTACAAGCAGAAGCCTGAGAGATTAACCATTTACAGAATTACTTTGTCCATTAGAGACATAGGTGCCAAACTAGAGATTAATTTCCGGTTCTCCATCCAAATGTCCAACTTGCACTTAGTTGGGTTAGAGAGGCTTCACTTGGATGGAGTGCCTGTTCTAGAGAAGAAGTATTCTCTGGAATACATATCTGTCTCTCCAATGGGTCTTATTTTTATCACAGGTGAGGATTAAGACTTTAGAATGGGTAATTCTGGTGCTGTTTGTTTTTGGATATGCAGGAGGTCCATCAGAGTGCAATCTGATGATACCTTTTATGTTGGGCATAGATCTTCTGTCAACAACCTGTAGGAAACAGAATACAGGGATAGGGCTGTGACATGGTCTATATAGGACATGTTATTTATGCCCTGTATTCTTTTACTCAAGAACATCTGTGGACATTTCAATTGTTGGGTGTGCCTGGTTAGGTACATAGCAAATGGGGCATTGTACTCAATGATGGGTTTGATGAATGAGAATACAGTGGAACAATGACCTTTCTTGGACCTTGATGCCATACCTTTATTTATAAGTTGTACAACATAGGATGACTTCCTTACTACCACAGATACAAGATGGTCAAAGGCTGGATTACTGTCTATGTGTGTTCCCAAGTCCCTGACTGTTGTGTGAACTCTTAGGGATGTGTTGTCAATATGACAGTTTACCAGTGGTGGTTGACTTCCCAAAGTATACCATTATGCAATTTTTCACATTTAGCTTAATTGCATGGCTCTGACACCAGTTATTTGTCTGTGTCAGAGAGGGATTCCATGAGTACTACTAATTTGCCATCATCTACAAGTTTGGTCAGCCAGAGACCCTTAATGTTTGCATTGACTTCAGAGAAGTAGATGCCAAAAAGGAGCTGTCTCACTACCGAACCTTGAGGGCCTCTGCTAGTGACTGGCCTCTTTGTAGAAGTAGACATCCCAGTAATAAAACAAATGAAAATGAATCAATTATCCCATAAGCAATTTTCACCTATTTTTTATAAATTATTTCTTAATTTTCATCATTTAACATCAAATTTATAATCTTGCAAACATAATCTTTATAGTCTAACCTAACAACCATTCAACCTTTATCAGGTTTTATAACCCTTACTGACTGTTCATGACTAAAAGCTTTAACAGTCCAAACTCCCCCCTAGTCAAATTGTAAGACATTTTTGTTAAAATCAATTCATGTCTTAAAAATCATTTTCACATAGTATTTCTAGTTACCAGTCCTGCAATTAATGGTGGATTAAATATATGTTTTGCCAATATAAACTTGAATTACTTATCCCATTTAGATGCTCAATGTTGAAAATCAAATTGAAGGTTTATTTTTCAAACAAAAAGTTTTAGTTCTGTGAACAAATCCACAATGTTGATCTTTTTTCATGAAACAAAAGTGAAGCCCTCTCGAAACAGAATATCAAATGAGGGGGCAATTTATATATGGCTACAATCAAAAATCTTGAAGCCATTCTTCTCTTCCAGAATGTCTTGTCTGGAGATTAGTTAGTTCTGAACATTCTTGCCCCTTCTTCTGCCATTTTTCATTGGCTGCCCCTTCTGTGAGTCTGTACCTGCAATTTTCTGGTTAGAAATGAGTCCCTCTGGTTGGCGGTGTGGTCTACCAATCTTAGTGATCTTTCTAAAGGGGTGGGAGGATTCTAAAATGCCTAAATCAGTTACACCATTAAAAATTGTTTGAACATCGAAGGTATTTGTAAGAGTTTAAACCATCTCCAAGAGCATACATCTTACCAAAAGTTGTAGGTAAAGGGTACACAGAATGATTTAAATATTTTTTGTTGTCACAAATCAGCTTTTTGTTTACTTATGATTAGCCCTTTTACAAACATTGTCAAACTCAAACTATTTGTATGCAGACAATTGATCTGATTTCATTTTCCCATCTAATATCTGTTTTAAGATGTCAAATATTTTATTTCTCAGCTGTTGTGTCTCATTAAACTTGCCAACAAATCTATTCCAGTCATATCAAACAGCTCCATTAGGTCCATTTGCAGTACGGAATGATCTTGAGTACTGTTTGAGAATTTTCAAACCCTTAAACTTTTTGGTACATATCCATCTTTCATACTTTCCCTCATCAATGCACTAGCCAGTTGTAAGGATCTCATTTTTTGTTTTCAATCATTCCAAGTCATCCATCCAATGAAATGTTGGAAATTTGGCTTCCATTAACTTCAGTATCACTATCTGAGTGGTGAGATGAAACAGCAAAAGAACGACTGAGGCATTCATCCAGTGAATGTTCATTTCTCCTTTCATTTACTCTACCTACATTCCATCATGACCATCAAACTGTTTGGCTGGATGAAAAGACAACAGTATCCCTGCTGCTTCTTTGAACAGATGTTATAAAACTTTCCATCATTACTACTTGCTGAGAAAGTTGAAAAAGTTGTGCAGTAAGCTTAGCAATTCGGTATTTTATGTATCTTTTGTCAATATGCTCTAATTGTATATTGTTAGGTGTTGGGTGTAGTACATTTACCAAAACCAAAGCAGTAGGAATGTCTCCAGGGTGCAGCCATGCAGACATTGTCAACAAAAAAAATAGGACAGCTATGAATAAAACAATACCCTGTACTATAACTATGGACAAACTTAAACTAAACCAAAAGAAATACATATATAGGCATGAGAGAGTTGGAGGCCCATACCTCTCAACTGTACAGATGTTTGCAGAATGTCCATATTTTTGCCTCATATTTTTGGTCCATTTTTCATAAAATTGTGGTTTCCTGGCAAATTAGTGGCAAGTCATTAACGATTGAAGTTAGAAAATAATGACAGACATTTCAGTTTCGGGCTACACATCCTTCAGACAATTCATGCTAATGTAGAACCTATTATTCTATCAACTTTGTAAGTTTGTACGAGCAATATTTAAAAATTGTCCCTATTTTTGGGCCTTTGTCCCACTTTTACTTATGGCTTTGTCCAGATTTCTTGCTCTAAGAGGTTCAGAGGTATGGATGGAGCCCAAGTAACTAGTTGATTAAGCGCTTTAAACTGAACACATAGAAGACTTCTTCAGAATACAACACACCTTCATCACATCCTTGAATAATTTTTGCATCATTCATCACATCCCATATTGCATTAAACAGTACAAAAATAGGTTTCTAATTATAAACCTACTCATTCTTTGTAAAAATACATTTTTATTGAACAACAAAATGAGATCAACACTATTAAGAGCACATTAAAGCTTGGCAGCTCTCATTTTTAACAAAATGCTGGTAGAAATACTCTCATTAATCCCTGGTGCAGTCATTGTATTCAAAAATTCTGACAATACTTCCTGCTGTTTACTCCAGTCCCCTCTTGTTTTGAGGTGTGACCTTCTCAGATACAAAGACATGAACCTCTCAAAATCAATACAAACTATTGAGTGTTTGCATAAAGCATTGTTTGTTTTTCCAGTACAAATGCTATACATGTGTTCATAAATGATATGCTTCAGTGGGCACTCTGTCTTGCCAATATGGAAAGCTGGACATGACTGAGTAAATTGCATGATATCAAATAACTATGCCTGAATGATCAAATAGTATGAAAACCAACCTCTTAGGTATCATACTAACAAGCCTATCATCTTCCTCTTATCCCCAGAAAGTTATCAGACCATGATATCATCATCTTTAACCTAAAAGTAAACTCCGACACAATCATGACTAAGCTATCCCTCTGTGACTTTACCAATTGAAACTATAATGTAATAGATGACAGACTCGTGAAAACAGAATAGGATGTTGTCCTCCCTGACCTAAATAACTCTGCTCATGGTAGTAATAGTGAGTGCAGTATTATTAACTTCTGCTTACATGAATACATACATACCAGCCAAACACAAATATATAGTTAAATTTAATGAAAACTAAACCATTGACGGAATTACAAAATTAGCAATGTATTACAGAGAAAGGAGGCAATACCTAGTTTTCAAAAGTTACCCTAGTCATACAAGTCTTTATTAAATAAAGCATAAATGTTACTTTTCATTACAAATCTTCTAGATCTAAATATGAACTCATTTTTGTCTCAAAAGCTAAAAGCAACAAGACATTCTTTAATTATATCAGAAAACTGAATAGGTCCATTATAAATTATCAACAAATAATGAAGTAATCACCCAGATACAGAACCTAGCAAGTGTAGTTGTAGATAAATTTTGTGCAGACTACTGTAAAGATGAGGGGAGAAATCTCATCAATAACTGCAATAAGTACAATTAAATCAAAAGGTGTACATGATCAAATGGGTCTATATTATGATATTGAAAGCTCAGGACAGCAAACATCTGTTTGTCAACTAATAAACAGTGAAACGTCAGTTCTGCGAATGGCCACTACAGAATTTTTTTTCTAGGGGAACAATCACTTGGCCAGCATCATGGATTTACCCTTTTCCCTACTGTAGTGCAATCTCAGAGTTGGTATAATTAATTAGGGGGGTGTGGGGGGCTATGGGGGCGAAGCTCCCAGTTTGTTAGGTTTGTAATGCTGTGTCATTTCTGCTTGACCAAGCGATTTTTCCAGTAGGAAAAAAATTGCTGTAGTAGCCGTTCACAGAAATGACATTTCGTTGTATATTGGTCAGCACACAGGTGTTTGCTGACCTGGACTTTCAATGTCGTAATATAAACCTGATCAGACAACTTGTTGCTTTGTACACAGAACCAAGCAAACCTAACTAAGTCCATATCGTTCATGTAAAACAAACTATTAACATGAGCTCATGCTAATCTTGTACTGCAAAAGATTTTAGCACCACAGCTATACAACATAATGGTGTTTACATTAGATATAAACAAATTTAAATCCATTTGTCTGAACAGTATTTTATGTAAAATCCTGAAGATCATAATGGAGCTGGTCCAGTATGTCACCAAAGACACCTTTCTCTTGTTTGATATGGAACTGCATCGATTCGTTAAGATAAGATATTGCCTTTTGAACCTTGTGGCATTCTTTGAAGAGGTAACAACAGCAATTAGTGAAAGCCTGACAGAATATGATGCTTATCTTGACCCTGCAGTGACATTCAATCAGCACTGTCCTACATAAGGGAATGCTGAAAAATTTAAACCCAGTTTGTATGTAACTCAGTCAGTAAAAACAGCAGTTCAAGCTAGGGAGGTTACACATCTATCTTGACAGTGGCTGCTAGAGCTGTCCCACAGGGTTCTGTGATGGAAATACTTTTTTGAAAATTCTTTTAAATGTAAAGTAGAGACTGGTTATTTATAGCCAGACATGCTTATGACTGCAAATAAGGCAGAATAATTACTTCAGAATATATATATATATATATATATATATATATATATATATATATATGTATATACATATATATATATATATATATATATATATATATATATATATATATATATATATATATATATATATATATATGTGTGTGTGTGAGTGTGAGTGCATGGTTAACAAAAACATTGATATCAGAATATAGCAATTAAGCTTCTTAAAGACCAGTAGGACTTAATCTTGACAGTCAAACCTATGAGTCTATGTAACCTTGATGAAAAGAGTGTATAGCTTGCTCTATTGTATAGTTTCTTAAAATTCACCTAATCTATCTGGGCATTCACTGCTCCAGTGCAATGAAGGATGAGCTACCTGCTATGCTTTGTGCTGTACTCCTGCCTACATCCTTGGCAGACTGTACATCATGTCCTTGCTATAATGGATTAATAGATTGCCTTGCTGTGCACCCTTCCTTTTCCATTTCTTTAGACTAAGGACTCCTTGCTTTTGTCCTATACGTATCACAAAGGCTTCTTTCTTGTGTGGTGTTATGCTCTCCACCCTTTAGTCTAGGCAATTCCCATACTACAAAAACATAAATAAAACCCACAAAAGCTGCTCAGCTACCAAGGTCTCTCTCTCAACTACATTTCTCCTCTCTCCTATCTGCACCCTATCCCACCTTACTAAACTCCCCCTCAACACAAACCCCCAATTTTACACAATACAAACCGATTGCCAAATTTCCTTAACCAACCCAAACACTGAACACAACAACTCCACAAACTCCACTCCTTGGAGCTAACCTCTCTGATCATACCAACTCTCTCATATCTCCAAACTGATTTTCAGCCACATCCTCTTGCCCCTCCTAAGCTCTCACCTTCAAAATGCTACACACAAAAAGACACAGAAGATCAAACAATCAAAATCTCACAATCAAAATCTCATAGAAATTCATAGACCCCTCCCTTCCCTCCCTCCTATATAATTCGCTATAATGCTTATGGAACTCCCTTCCTCCTCTCTTAGGTACCCTTACAAGCCTCTCTCCCATAAAAAATCCATCTAACCTACCTAATAACCTCCACATGCTTCTCCTTCATTTGCTTCCTATCATAACCTCTTATTTACCTCTAGTATCTTTTTTCTCTTCTGACTGTCTTAATAAAAAGCAGCATTAAAAAAAAAAAAAAAATATAAAAAAAAAAAAAATAAAAAAAATAAAAAAAACTGTGGTTGTTTTTTTTCTTTATCTTTTTGTTTATGTTTTATGTTTGTATTATGTTTATGTTATGTAGTAGTATATGTGTACCTTGTTGTTTGTTCTGTTTTTTTTTTTTTTTTTTTTTTTTTTTTGTTTAACCCCATGTAATGTTTATGTATATCCTCATCTTTGTTTAATCTGTATGTGGAGCTTTTCTCCCCAGGACTCCATTGAAAACGGGTTCTTAGAGCCCAATGGACTATCCTGGTTAAACAAATGCAAATAAAATAAATAAAAAAATAATTCATATGTATACCCAGAGCCAGATCCAACACGAGGCAACCTAGGCAGCAGCCTAGGGCCTAGTTGGCTTGAAGGGGCCTGTGTTGGCTTGGGGTTCCTGGCTTTGCTTTAAAAAATGTTTCTGTTAATAAAATAGACCCCCAGTACCTCACTGGAGAAAGCACCAGGGCATTAGGACCTCACGGGACACTTCTATAAGACACAGCAAACTGTAAAACTGCAGGGGTTTAGAACCTTGAAGGAGAAGGAGACTTTATGTTAGACAAAGCCCCAGAAATCTCAGTGTCCTCTACACAGGACATCTGAATTAGGAGACCAGTCAACCAAGCAATCAGAGTCACCACAGCAGCCATTTAAATGAGAGAGTGTAATAACATGTTATCTGCGGGTGATGTGAGATTCGAATTAGGACAGCAGTCAAGCAGCAGCCATTTGTTTGTGTTTGTGTCTACGGGAGATTTGAATTAAAAGAGCAGTCAAGCAGAAACTGTTTGTGTGTGTTTATGTCAACAGAAGATTTGAATTAGTAGAGCAGTCAAGCAGCAGCAGCTGTGTCTGTGTATCTGTGGGAGGTGGGAAGTAAGATAGCAGACAAGCATTGTGTGTGTGTGTGTGTGTGTGTGTGTGTGTGTGTGTGTGTGTGTGTGTGTGTGTGTGTGTGTGTGTGTGTGTGTGTAGTTGGCAGGGCTATCAAGTTAAGTGACTTTCAAACCCTGAATATTTATTGTTGGCAAGCAAGTACCTTAAACCTCAACACAAGGTAGATCAATTGCTGCCACTACTACGGAAAGTGAGTGTCTGTGTGTTTGGAGGTGGGGCGATGTGTGCTGCACTCCTTTGAATGAGATGCCTAGTAAGTATGCACCTGTTGTTGGTTTGCCATCCACTTTCCTTATTACATATCACCAGTGCACCATTTTTTCTTTTAAATATAACAGACATTTTATTCTTCAAGGGCAGCAGACAAGGGACTGAACTTGTAGCACTGAAATGAAATGTTGTTTCCAACCAGCAAGCTCTTCATTAGTTAAAGATCACTTTAATGTGGAATTATTCAGATGACTTTTATTGCTGCAGAAATTGTGCACATTGACTGATATCTGTGGATTATGATGACAGCAGTTTGAGTGGCCTTTTATGATTGAAATGTTTTGAAATGGGTAGTTTTGTCTTTATTGGTCCATATGTTTTGTTTCACTGGTTACTGGAAAAATATTCAAAATTATACAAGTGGTGCTATTTTTATCAAGGAATATAATTTAATATCTAGGAGATGAATCAAAGAACACATGCACTTATTTATACATGGTCCTAAAAATATGTGCATGGGTTTGTGGTTTGAAAACAGCCCAAAAGTACGCTTAACCTGTCACTGGCCAGATACATTTTCCATGAATGTGGGTTTCAATGCAGATTCAATAAACAGTTCCAAAGATAAGGAAGTTTACTGTTGCTCATGTTAAGTTTGTTTTCATTTTAAGACTTTATTGTTTTGTTTATCAAATAGCTATCAGTGGCTGTGCTAAAAATTTGAAATAAAAGTTTTAAAATAAATCCAAATATCTGTAATCATTGTATGTGCACTGACAGTTTTGAACAATGTTTATGGTAAGTGGGGAACGAGAGAGAAAGACAAGCAATTGGAAATTGGAATGGCTGTGGGGGGGGGGGGGGGTTGATCACTACCCTGCCTACAGAGGTGCCAGAAGCTGTTGAAGACTGGGGGGGGGGGGGGGGGGTGAGAAGGGCACTTAGTGATCTAAAAAGGGCAATTTTTTAAAACTATTTACTACCACAATATAGGTTCACTTGGAGGACATTTTAAACTTAGCCAGCTTCCATTTTGGTGCTTCAATTAACATTTCCTGATTGGTCTTACCTATCCCATGGCTGATAATTGTATATTAGCCCTAGTGAGAATAAATGTGATCACACTGTAGATAATTTGAGGAGACCCATGTAAGGGATGCAGCATTCAGGAATGCCTCTATCCATTAGTGCCACGAGGGGCAATCCTGGAGAACATTTTCTATTACCCATCCTTAGATCCAAGTCGCATTTGAATTTGGACAGGGATGAGCTTTGTTTTACTTGAATGGATAGTCTGTTCTGGATATATATCCATCTCTTCACAACATTCAGTTTAGGTACCTAGACTGAGTATTTCTGATGCCATTTGACTTGCTAATGTTCAGTAGGACCATCTGTATTAGATCAGAGGATGCCTTGTATGCCAGACACATCCCCTCTAAGCACTCTGTAGGATACTGAGTATAGTGATAAATCTTTGAGGTGGTCCATGCAAGACCTACTGTTTAGGACTTGTATCATTTTAGTTAGGTATTTCTGTGGTATTCCAATTGTTGCATGGTCTGGACAGATACATGCTAAAGTGGGCATTATACACAATGATTGACATCACTTCTGTGGCTCTGCTCGACAGGGGCACAGGAAAATAATTTTCTTGGGTGGCAAAAGCCAGGGTACATTTTTGGCTAGGCTTATATAGGCCCTAGGGCTAATAGCCTAGTACCTACATATGAACCTATGAACCTATATAATGAGGGCGTTGTAAAGGGGACGATAACATCTCTAGATCTAGTCACAATCAATTAGTTTATAAGCTGTGCAATACAGAAAGACTTTCTTATGGCTTTGGGCACAAGTTGGTCAAAAGTTAGGTCACTATACATACAAATTCCCAAATGCCAAACAACTGGGTCAGTTCCCAGAGGGCATTGTCAATTTGGCAGTTCACTGGAGTAGATGACTCCCCAAAGGATACAGTAATGTATTTCTTGGAGTTTAGTTTCAATTCATGATTCTGGCCCCAGTTATTGTTTAGACTAAACATTCCTGCATGATGGTTAAGTCATTTGGAGATTCAATAACTGCTCTTTGCTTGCAGTCATCTCAAACTTAGTCGGCCAAAGCCCTTTGGTATTTCCTTTTACTTTTGGGATGTATATGCCAAACAGAAAAAGTCTCAGCACTGAACCTGGGGCCACAATTTTGATCTCCTGCATCCTGTGAGCAAGCATACATGTATACACTCTTTGATTCACCTTCCTGATCGTATTAACCTGATAATATTAAATTATATTCCTTGTATAATACAGCACCACTTGTTACAATGTGTTTTAAATTTTTAGTTTGGAACAGTCCTCAAGTGAGCAATGAAGCAAAATGTATGAACCAATAATGACAAAACTACCCATTTCAGACAATTTCAACTATAAAAAGCCACTCAATCTTCTGTCATTACAATCCACCAATGTCAGTAAATATGCAAAATCTCTGCAAAAGTAAGTCATCTAAATGATTCCACATTAAAGGGATCTGTAACTAATGAAGAGGTTGCTGCTAGCAAACAACTTTATATTTCATTGTTTCATCTACAAATAAAGTGCCCGTTGCCCTTGAAGAATACATTGCCTATGCTACATTAAAAAATGATAAGCTAGTAATTTTGCGATGGGGAATGGATGGCAAACTGATAATGGGTTCATAGTTACTAAGTAACTTCTCCAAAGTTGGACATTCATAGGACTGCAGCATCCACTCCCATTAAAGTGCAACACAGTACAGTATCAGTGATTCATCTGCATACTGTGGGAGTAGTACCCACAGCCTTCTTCATCAAAAGCAAGTATACTACCTGTTGTGCTACTAATAATGCAAACAACTTAGCATAAGTAGCATTAAACTTCTCTTCCCCTGAAGCTCTCAGCTCCTTGTAAAATCTACTTGACAATCAACTAAATCTCTCAACCTCACAGCACAAGAAATCTGGGAAAAGCCAACATTTATTGGAGGGGGCAAAGGCCCAAAACCAGGGAAACATTTTAAATATTGCTTGTACAATCTTAGAAAGTTGCAAAAATAAAGTGTTTTGTGTTACCATGGGTTTTCTGAAATATAGGAAGACTGAAACTTAAAGTGATATCATTATTTAGTGAATTCAGTTCTCACTGATTTGCCAGAAAAACACAAATTTTAAGAGGAACAGACCAAAAGTATGAGCCAAATATCCTGTGAAAATCTGGACAATGGAGAGCTATGGACTCAACTCTCTGAATCATAAGTGGTGGTATGGGTAGAGAATTCAGGCTCCTGTTTGAGCCTGAGTAGCACTAGGTATACCTATCTGGCACATTTTACACACACACATGCTGCAGCAGCATAACTCTTGCAAATAAAAAGAACAAAACTCTCCTTACAGCCATGACTCTGGCAGCACCATCGGAACAGTAGCAACCTAACTCCTGTAACACAAAGCAATAAAAGAAGAAGAAAAACTAGTTTAGTTAGTTTAACTTCCCTGTGTGCATCCACGTTAACGTGAAAACTCCACTTCATTATTTTTTCCCAACAGGTCTTGCAGCTGTAAAAGTGGGTGGGCTCCCCCTCCCCCTGGCTTTATGGTTCTGACACCCATGCCTGCCAAGAGCTCCATTTGATCATGACCTAGCTCTGTGTTAGTCCCATGGGGGGTGCAAAGTCCCTGCCTTGCAGATTGGTCCTAAGATGGTAAGAGTAAAACTAATTAAATTCAGAACTTCCATATTTCATAACTTCAAATATGTGCAGAGGCTTTGTAGTAAATACAGGCAGAAGTCCTGATCTCTATGACCAATTTGCTAAACAGACTTAGGTAAACAATAATATAAGATCAGTTCTATAAAATGTTTGTCTCCTGCTATACAAAAAAAAGCATTTAAAGCCACTACAGTTTTTCTATGAGTCTCAAAAACCAATTGACTGGCTGTATTCATTTGTGAAGATATTCAAGACTTTATGAATAAAGAAAGAAATCTGATTACCTAAGGAATCAGAAAACACTCAAAAGAGCTTAAAAAACAGACCAATTATTTTAGATCCACTATAAAAGCAGAAAAAAACAGTGGGCAGGATTCACGAAGGCTTGCATGGAGTCTAAGAGTACTGTAAGACTCCATGCAGCCTTCGCGATTCAGGAACAGCCCAAAGTCCATGTAAGAGACAAGCTAAAACGTCTCTTACACGGAGTTGGCATGGATAAGCTAATCACCTCACTTGCAGCCGAATAGCATGCAAATGAGGATGATTAGCGATCCAGGAAGCCCAGAGCAGCCCATGTAAGAGCTGTTTTAGCTGCAGAAATGTACTCAGTTGACAACTGAGTACGTTTCTGCAAAAACCGTAATGGAGCCATGTCAGCTTCAAATAAAGGGTGCATATGTGTCAGGCAGCATGCCAATGGCCAAATATGTGGCCATTGGCAAGGTAACCTGATGCAAATATATTTAAAATATAATTTTTTTTTTCAGCAAAAACGGGCTACGCTGTATAATACATAAAAACGAAGGTTATAAACCCACAAATGTGGGTTTTATGCAATACATGGAATGTCAATGCAGGGACCAGCAAACCAAAACCAACATGGCAACCATGTAGTGGTTGCTAAGGGGGGAAGCTGAGTCTAAGAGATGTAACTAAGTATTAGTAGGCAATCTGATGCAAATGAGTGTTAGGATACTGAATTCCACTGTCACATAGCAAATGAGGACAGTCTGAGTAGTGTAAGAGTTACAGAAGAGGGAGGAACAGAGTAGGAGATAGGTGACATCACAGGGGGGAATTGTAGAAAGAAATGCAGTTCATTGGAGGTCAGAGTTACATGACAGATGTCAGACAGATATCATGGAAAGAGGTGTGCCACTAGATAAGCATGAGAAAGTCAAGAAATGGAAGGTGTACACTGTTGCCTACACCAAAGTTTCTTGCTGGGCGTGCATGCGCATGTGTGCATGCCATGAAGCACGAGTAAGGCAGTGTGTGCACGTGTAAGGCAGACTGAGCATGTGGGAGCATGTTGGGAGATGTTTAACACTATTTGTGTGGGTGTGCACGCGTTTTAATCCAAATAAGCAGATTCTGAACTGTGTAAGCATGTGTGCACACGTGTAAGCCACTGTGAGCGTATTTCTGCTGGTTTGCACATGGCTCCTCCCTGAGGAAACAGAGAGGAAAAAGGAAGCAACAGATTTAGTAGGAAGCTAGCAGAGAATACTGCTGGAGCTAGCAGGTGAAAACAATTAGAAGCAGGCAATTACACAGGCAGAATAGTAGCCCAGCCCAGCACTTAAAACTCTGCAAACAGCAGTACAGGATGTTTCTCTCAGACACTGCAAGACAGGAGTAAGTTATTAGAAGTGAAAACTGAAAAAGCTGAACTCAGAGCAGAAATGTTAGGGGCTGCCATAGCTGTCATAATGAGACATAGGCGACTTGCTGAGGGTGGTGACAATGCAGATAGTGCCAGACAACCCACAGTGAGGAGACGGAGAAGAGTGTACAGGCCCAGGGTCACCTACCATGGGTTACATGAGCTGGAGATAGTAGAGCGCTATAGAGTGGACAGAGACCTCCTGCAGCAAATAGTGTAGCTGTGCAGGCCACGCCTCACACACAGAACCAACATAGGGGAACCCATCCCAGTGGAAACCAAGGTATGTGTTGGCCTAAGAATACTAACAACAGGTACCTTCCAGAGACCAACTGGTGATATGATGGGGATATCACAGGCATCAGCCTCCAGGGTACTGCACCAGTTCCTGGATGCCATATCAGCACATGTCGGTGATCATGTATATTTCCCCGATGCCCGTGAGGTATTGGCCAGCAATATGCGTCTCTTCCAGCAAATAGCGGAATACCCTGAGGTAGTGGGTGCAATAGACTGCACGCACATACGCATCAAATCACCAGCCGGTAGGGCATACATCAACTGCAAAGGCTTCCCCTCCATCAACTGCCAGGTCGTGTGTGATGCCCAGGGCATAATAATGAATGTGTGTGCTGGCTGTCCTGGGAGCTACCATGATTCCCACATCTGGCATTTGACGCAGCTGTACCAGACATTTGCCAATGTGGACATCCCGCACGGACACCTAGTGGGGGATGTAGGTTATGCACTGGAGCCGTGGCTGATGACACCCATCAGAAACGCACACACACCTGAACAAGAACGCCATAATGAGGCACACGCACAAACACATAATGTAATAGAGCGTGTGTTTGGGCTGCTCAAGTCACAGTTCTTGTGTCTGGACACATCTGGTGGAGTCTTGCAGTACACACCAACTACATGTACCCAAATTGTCATGGTATGTGCTATGCTACATAATATGATCTTGCGAAAACTGCTGCAGCAGGACCAGCATAGGGCCGGGCCAAACAGCCCCCCACCATTGCCAAGGCCATCACAGGCAGAGCGTGACTCGGAGGAGGAACAACCTGAGCCTGCCCCAGTAGGCAGAAGGAGGCGTGCCCAGTATGCCCTGGCCTTGGCAAAGAGGCAACGCATAGCACATACACTGGCTCAGTAGGAACCCTGGGAATGATACCCCCTCTGACTCACTCAAATAATAACATGGATGCCTACAATGACATGACCTGCTCACAAACATGTACAGGGAAGTGTAATGTGTGCATCCAACAGAGGCAGCCCTGCAGCACCACCTGAGGCATGAATGCCATGTGTTAATTAATGTAACACCATGCACTATATGCACACCTGAGGACCCTGACTAACATCCTACCCTCACCAAGCATCATGCCACAATATGACAATGAGATGATCAAGTGCAATAATTGACTGAGGTATCGCAGTTAGTCAAAGGGGATCCAATGTGTGCCAGTCTGGGATGACATGCTGAGCATGACATGATGCTCCACCTGCTAGGACTGACATGCACCTATCAGTGCAGGCCGTATGGATACTGGCAAAGGCTGTTGTTACCCACAGTGTGCCCTGCATAGGTAAAGCTCAAAACACAAACCTATCTCCATAGGTATCAGAAGGGATAAGAATAAGATAAGGGATAAGTCGAAACAGCAAGATGCATGCAGTCTAAACTCACCCAGTATGGAGAATGTTGATATCTGTGCTGTAACAGAAAACTGAATCAAGGCTCACAACAGCACCCTAACACTACCAGGTTACACCTCATACTGTGCTGTACAGCCTCAAAACATGGAACAGGCTACAAAAGGAGGGTGACTAGCAAGAATTGTCAAGGATAACCACACCCCCATGTTGGTACCACAACAAGAAGCAGCTTGGACTAGCCATGGTCAAGTAACAGTGGCTAAAACTGTCCCCCAGTTTATAGCCTGCTACAGACTACTGTCCCAACACCAGGAACTGCCCCTGGCCTATGCTGGCATACATGAATATATCAAGTCCTCCAAACCACATTATATTGGGTGACTGAAAATACCCAGACATAGACTGGGAGCATTATACTAGCTCCAACAGTGTAGGACAAAAGTTCATAGAATCCATAAACCAAAAGGCCCAGGAACAACGTACCACTCCCACAAGAGGGGTAAGCATACTTGATGTGATAATCAGCAACATGGGTACTGGATGGCAAGATGAGAAGTGTATTGCTCACTGGTAAAACCAGACCATAGCGTAATCACACTGGATATACAAATCCCGACCACAGTCCCTGGCCAGAAAACCACAGTGGAAAACATGTGTAAAGCAATATTTGCACTCCTCCAAACTGATGTGGAATCCATTAAAGGTCCTGTGCAGGTGCAAAATATGGGCCACACCTCAGAACTTGTAATACAGCCATTCCATGAACACTGCCAGGAATGCTTGGATTATGCAATCCTAAATTAAAACAAGACACAATGCCATACACGCAGGCATCTGGCATGGTGGACACCAGCCATAACCAAACCATGCAAGAGAATGAGGAAGCTACTACATGATATAGCAAACATAAACAATGAAGTAATCACTGATCAGTAGTATGGCAATAAAATATGTCCACACATACAATCCACTAAGGCCAGCCACAACAAGTTGAATCTGTGAATCCTGAGGCAATGTTACACCTGCCCCAAGTACACAGACAACCCCCAACTCCACCCAAGAAATACAAATATATGTGAGAGATGCAACCATCTATCTAAACTGGAGGCTGAGCTCCCTCAACTCAGTACTTCCAAGACTAGTCAGGAGGAGAAGGTAACCACACACACCACAAACACAGTCCCACATAGACCTATCACAACTGCAAACCAAACACATAAACACAGAAAAACATTCCTGGAGGCACAAATTACAAACACAGCACACCAACAGAGGCCTCTAAAGCAGACACCCAATCAAACAACCTCCAAACATAGCACATGCAACACATAGTACACAAAGCTGGTGTGCCAAACAGTCACAGGCCAGAAGGAGAAACAACATGCCTGATACAGTTGTAATAGGTGACTCCATAGTCAGACACACTGCTGTCCTGCACACCAGACTGAACAAGGGAAAGGGTACAGTAAGCTGCCTGTAGGCTGCCACAATACGCCACATAACAGAAGTATGCAGGTCACTCCAAAGCATGTAGAAATATGATGCAGTCATAGTCCATGCTGGTGTGAATGACCTGAGATGTACCTCCCTAGACTACATCAAAAGAGACATAGATGAGCTCTCTGATTATGTAGTCCAGGCCGGTATGACACTCACTGTTTGCAGCATCCTAGCCTTACCAAGAATAATGCCACAGTACAAACACAGAATGATCAGTCATAGCAAGTGGCACACTTACTGGTGTCATTCCAAGGGGATCCAATGTCTGTCTGCTTGGGATGTCATGCTTGACAAGCCACGCAGCTGTTCTTGGGATGGCTTGCACCTGTTACCCCTGGGCGTCTGGATATTGGATAAGGCCTTTGCCACCTCCATAGAGCCTTTTGTAGGCAAGGCTGAAAATACTAACCCACCACTCTAGAAAACATAAGTGGAAAGAAACATAAGGGTAATGCTGACCAATGCCAGATGTGTAAACCCCAATATGCATGCTCCCAAGGCCATCCCCAGTATGGAGAACATTGATGGCTGTGCAGTGACAGAAACCTGCTGTAAGCCTCCTGACAGCACACCAGCACTACCAGGTTATACCACATATCATGTGTCATGGCCCCAAAACCTGGAACAAAACATAAAAGGAGGGTGAGTATCCATATTCAGCACAGACACCCATATGTCCAGGTAACTGACAATGCACAAGGCATTGGAGTCCACCCATGTGCAACTAACTGTAGGCCAGACTGCTGTACAGTCTGTAGCATGCTACAGACCACACTCTCATACACAGCAACCCCACCCAGCCGTCCTGAAGACACTGGACTGTATGAATGTCCCACCAAATACTAAACAAAGTACCACAAATTACCACATAGGTGGTAAACCATTATGTATGGAAGGAGTAATCAGGGACCTAGGGACACAAGTGGACAGTAACCTGTTATGTGACACTCACATTGCCAATGTGGCTAAGAAGACTGTCTACATTTGACACCGTATGAGGAAAGGATTCACATCTACGTCAACAGAGGTCATTGTGCCCCTATACTGTTCTCTTATCACACCCATAATCTAGTACAATGCCTCATATGGGATGTACCTTACCTGACACCTGCAGCAGTTAGAAAGTCTCAAAGGTACCTCACCAAGAGGATAAAGGGTCTCAAATATATGTCATATGCTGCCTGGCTGTAGACACCCCAACTGGATGCAGTCACATACTGCCTACACAGAGGCATTGCATGCCTGTTGTAGAAGGCCATGCCCAACACAGGAGTAATGGACATGCTCCACCCCAGAAAACTCAAAGCCATCGGAGCTGTGAGAGTGAGAGATGTCAACCTCAACAAATAATGAAATAGGATGTGCTGGTGAGACAGATACATAATCCAGAGGCTCCCCACACCCTGGACCAGAATCCCACTCCATGTTAGGCAGAGTCCCTCACTGACACTCTTCAACAGGAATCTTGCCAAGTGGATGGATGATTGTAGAGTTACACTGGGGGTCTTCACTGTGTCATGTCCAGACAGAGGCACAGCAAAGCAAATCATAAATGGCCATAATATTCGCATAGCAAGGGGTGGCAAAAGCCACACACACTCTGGCTAGGCTAACAAATGCCCTAGGGCGGATAGCCTAGTATGAACCTATGAACCTATGAAGATACAAATTGTACAGGACACTAAGGATAATCCCAAGGCTTTTACAACTGATGGTAGGAACTGTGTTGGGAATTCACAGATATGCTCTGAATCACACAAATATCACAAACACACACACATATTGCCAACATACATCCTGACAGGTGCAGTGCACCCCCCCCCCCAGAATGCAGAATATCTATCCCAGCAGACTGCTGGCCCCCTGACATTACAGATGCTGAGGTAACAGCCAGCATCTACAAAGCAAAACACATAGCAGCAATGGTATGAGATGGTGTCCTGGGCTGAGTGCAACATGGACTCCAAGATGAATGGAATGCCAAATCACACTACTGCTCAATGTCAGCCTTACCACAGAATATGTACCCAAAGAGCAGTGTACAACAACAGTGGCCCTTCTCAACAAAGGTGTTGCCTGAATGGATACTGAAAACTACTACCCCAGAATCCTGAGAAGCTCGGTCTGCACAGCTATGGAAAGATCAGCATGTACCACAGACATAAAGATATTGGGAACCTACTGACACCGGACCCTACCCAGTGTGGCTTTCTTAAGTGCAGATCCTGCCCCTAAACATGTTTGACTCAATTGAAACAGTCATTAAGGTCATTGATGAGGGCAATGTGGTCCACATAGCATAGCTGGACCTTGCAAAGGTTTCTATACAATACCCTACATGTTCATTATAGATAAGCTCACCAGCTTAAATATAAACCCCTATGTCAGTAGAGGGGTTGCAAACCAGACCAAGGACAGAACAGACATGGTCAGACATGCTGCAGCCATGTCAGACTACAAACCAGATATAACTGGCATCCCACAAGGTTTGGTCCTGGGATCTCCCTTGTCTGGTATATATGTCCCATAGGTACAGGCAAACATGGAAGGACTGTGTCTGAACATGTTTGCAGAGGACTACAAACTGCTCACCATATATGATCCACCAGCTGACACAAGCATCCAACAAAAGGGCCACATAGAAACAGACAACTGGTGCCATAGCCATGTCAGCAAGCTAATTGCAGAAAAGTGTATAGTCAACCCCCATGGATATACAGTAAGTGCCCACCAATTACCACATAGGTGTTAACCCATTACGTAGTTAACATGTAATGAGAGACCTGGGGACACAAGGTGATAGATATCCTGCATTGGACAAACATGTGCTGTAGTGTTTACAGAAACATACCATATACCCCCCTAATCATGAAGGTTGTCAGATCTAGATAAGGGGAGGTCATTGTGGCTCTGCAGTCATCCTTCATCAGCGGTACAATTGACTACAATAGCCCCTGTGGGATGTACCACAGCAGACACCTCCATCAACCATAAAGTCCCCAACAGTACCTCACCAGGAGTATCAAAGAGCTTGCACAGATGCCATGTGTTGCCTGTGTTGCTGGTATCAATAAACATGCTGCACCTTGTACAATCTGAATGGCAGTGAGCTATGCACATGAGAGACCTGAACCCCAGCACACTGACTTACATAGGGCAAGCTGTACTGCATGATCCATAACACAGAAGCCACCCCCACCCATGAGTGAACTCCCAGTACAGGCTACCCATAGAGTCACTTATCAATTTTCCTCAATAGGAATCTTGATGAGTGGATGGGAGATGGCAGCTTTATCCTGGGTATCACTGTTATGTCACAGGTAGACAGAGGCACAGTATACTAACCATGACATATGTCATGGCAAACTCCACTTACAATGTGTGTTGAAGGACAAACACACTCTCCAACTAGCATTAGACATGGACTAGGGCACATCGCTAGTGTTTGCAAATGTACACCTATGTTGTGGAATACACTACCAATGTTGGACAAGCCTGGTTTAAGTAGTTCATATCTGAACAGAATGCAACATGGTCAGATGTACACAACTGGCCCCTAACCAGGCTGTTGTGCTCACTATCGAAATGTAAAGCAGTGATAGCACTAAAGCCCAGGATACTGTCCACCACAGTCAAAGTACTACCAGTACACTATACAGTACTACAGTGTTAGGTCAGTGTGAAAGGATGTTGACGACTGTATGCAAAGTATCCCATGCAAACACTGCAGGCACAGTATAATCCTGTTGTGTTCACACACAAAGCAGTTGTACAGTAACTACACAACATGACACACAACACACAACCATAAACGGGTGATATTTGTTGAAGTTCACACTCATCCACAAATGTGGTGGGCTGCAGAGTTCAACATATGGAATGCTCACACTGGGCATGCTCACACACTTTGATAAATGAGACATATGTCAGACAACATGCCATGGGAAGGCTGAACTGGGCATGCTCACACACTTAGGCCAAATCTCAGTTTAGCAGTTGGACACACATATCTGGTATTTTACGTGTTATTCCAGGAACCAACCACATTACAGCAGTCTGCCCAGTGCACACAGTTAAATGACTACAGAGACATACGTGATATAGTGGATCCCTCCCATATGCAAACATCTTCCACAGATGCACAAGTTGTTCATACAAACAGGGAATGCTATGGCAATAAAGATGTGCAAACAGTCTATCAGCAACAAATAATGTGCATTTGACAATTAAACATATGGGTGTAGAGGTCAACACTAGGCTGTTTGCCCTAGGGAATGACAGCTTAGCCAGAGTGTGCTTGGCGTCTGCCTCCCCACAGGATGCACATTCCCCTTTCTAAACACCGATGATGTCAGCACCCTATAAGTATAGCAGGAGAAAAGAAACCTCCCAGTAATGCGCATAGTGCGCTCCGCTAATGCATCCATCACAAGTGTCATAACATAGTTAGGTAGGGGTTTGAATCCTGCAAATGCTCAGTGTGTGAGTGGGGTTGGTGTGTGTGTAAGTCTGTGGGAGAGAAATGTCCCTTTTGGCAACTGGGAAAACACACTACAGGATGCACATTCCCCTTTCTAAACACAGATGATGTCAGCACTCTATAAGTATAGCAGGAGAAGGGAAGCCTCCTAGTAATGTGAATAGCACGCTCTGCTAATGCGTCTGTCTCAAGTGTCATAACATAGCTAAATAGGGGATTGAATCCTGCAAATGGAAAGTGTGTGTGTTCGGCTGAGGGGGGTTAGTGTGTGTGAGGGATATGTCCTTTTGGCAACTAGGAGAACAGACTACAGGCTGCACATTCCCCTTTCTAAACATCGATGATGTCAGCACTCTATAAGTATAGCAGGAGAAGGGAAACCTCCCACTAATGCAAATAGCGTGCTCTGCTAATGTGTCCGTCTCAAGTGTCATAACATAGTTAAGTAGGAGTTTGAATCCTGCAATTGTGTGTGAGGAAAAGGTCCCTTTTGGCAACTAGGAGAACAGACTACAGGATGCACATTCACCTTTCTAAACACCGATGATGTCAGCACTCTATAAGTATAGCAGGAGAAGTAAAACCTCCCAGTAATGTGAATAGCACGCTCTGCTAATGCGTCCATTTCAAGTGTCGTAACATAATTAGGTAGGGGTTTGAATCCTGCAAATGGCAAGTGTGTGTGTTTGGCTGAGGGTGGTTAGTGTGTATGCAATTGTGTGGAGAGAAATGTCCCTTTTGGCAACTAGGTGAACAGACTACAGGATGCACATTTCCCTTTCTAAACACTGATGATGTCAGCACCCTATAAGTACAGCAAGAGAAGGAAAACCTCCTAATAATGCAAATAGCACACTCTGCTAATGAGTCCTTCTCAGGTGTCATAACATAGTCAGGGAGGGTTTTGAATCCTGCAAATGGCAAGTGTGTGTTTTTGGCTGAGGGGGGTTAGTGTGTGTGAGGAAAATGTCCCTTTTGGCAACTAGGTGAACAGACTACAGGTTGCACATTCCCCTTTCTAAACACCGATGATGTCAGCACTCTATAAGTATAGCAGGAGAAGGAAAACCTCCCAGTAATGTGAATAGCACGCTCCGCTAATGCGTCCATTTCAAGTGTCATAACATAATTAGGTAGGGGTTTGAATCCTGCAAATGGCAAGTGTGTGTATTTGGCTGAGGGGGGTTAGTGTGTATGCAATTGTGTGGAGGGAAATGTCCCTTTTGGCAACTAGGTGAACAGACTACAGGATGCACATTTCCCTTTCTAAACACTGTTCAGCTGAAGGCCATGGCTCTGGCACAAGTTGTCTGTTTCTATGATGCCCCTTTGGAAGATGCTTGTGTCGGCTGGAGAGTCGATTATGGTGGCCAGTTCGCAGTCATCTGCATATTTGGTCAGCCACAGTCCGTCCGTGTTGGCCTGTACCTCCAATAAATATATACCAAACAAGAGAGGTCCCAGGACTGAGCCTTGTGGGACACAACTCGTAACTGGTTTGGAGTCTGGCATGGCTCCAGCAATTCTAACCATGTGGGTTCTGTCCTTGAGCCAGTGTGCAATCCATCTAGTGACATAAGGGCTTATATTTAAGCTGGTGAGCTTCTCTAGAATGCCCAAGTGGGGTATTGTTGTGAAGGCTTTTGCGAGGTCCAGGTAGGCTGTGTGAACCACCTTCCCCTCATCAATGGCCTTGGTGACTGTTTCAAAGAAATCAACCAGGTTAAACCTGGTAGTGCTGGTGTGCTCTCAGTAGCCCTGAACCAGGCATCTATTACTGCACAGATATCGATCTTCTCCATGCCAAGGAGAGTTTTGGGTGCATGCATCTGGAGGTTTAGACTTCTGGCGTTGGGTAGCATTACTCTTAGTTTCTTATCCCTTGTGATACCTATGAAGGTGGGTTTGTCATTTGAGCCTTGCCTAACATAGGCACTATGGGGGTAGCAAGAGCCTTTGCCAATATCTGAAAGCCCAGGGGTGACAGGTGCAGGCTGTCTTTAGCAAAGCAGGTAGTTCAACAGAAGATGAATATGTGAAGGTGTAGTGCCTGTGATTAGTTAGCAGTAGCATATATGACTGCTCACGTGGACACATGCCAGGTAAGTCATATGCACTGTGTCACAGGCAATGTACATGTGAACAGGACAAACAGTGACATCCTGTCAAGTGGGACATGGACATACATATAGTAAGCTATGCAGATGGCACTAGGAGTCCACAGAATCTCTATAACTATGCATTGCAGGTGTGATCAGTATTCCAGGGTAATTGCAAGCAAACATGCATGCAAACAAAGCTACAGTAAACAGGGCTGCATGTAGTCCATTGTACAACAAACAAGCTGTACCACTTCCAGTAGGTAACCCTGCAAATATGCAGGCACTATGCACATGTACATGGAAATACACGGGTCAGATGGTTAGGGTCCAGTCTCAGCGCACACAAGTGTACAGACCATGTACTGTCAGGATGTACAATAACTGGATGGAAACCCATGTGCTCATACCTGCAGTAATACACATGTCAAATAACAGACACTGAGCCTTCACTCATTGGTTCCATACTTAGTAGGATGTATGTTACCTGGCCTGCTACCACAGTATCCCTGACATATATGGGGACTCTCCCTCCTGTGACAGTTAGTTTTGTGTGTTGGGGCTGTCTAGCATGGTATGAGATGTGAGCATGCAGTGCTAGGGTGCTCCTGTGTGTCCTGTACCAGTCATGTAGTACTGCACACATATCAACATCCTCAAACATCTGCATTGCAGAGTCCAGTGTGGGCAACATGCCACTTGCAATTTACATGTCCATCATTGCGTATTACTACATTCATTACCTTATCCCCTGTGCTACCTATGTATGTAGCCTTCTGTTGACATCATTACCACCAGTATGCCAACATGTGCAGATGATACACTATGGTACTTACCATGGGTGTAGACAACAGTACATGACAATCACACACTTACTGCATCAGGCATGCTGTGATATACCCACAATTAATTCAGCATACAGTACTGTTAACAACATGATACTATTACTACACATCTATGTGGTCACCCTGTGCATTAGCAACATGATAACCTGTACCTACACAGTTGTTACAGATTGCAGGAGGTGGCACAGTTTCATCATATGCACAGGGTGTGAACTTGATAATGCCTGAGTCAGCCACCGATACCACCGATTGACATGTATGTGTATGTGTGTTGGTGAGGGACAGCAGTAGAAGGTGGGGCAATGTTGATGCAGTGTGTGCATGTATGCGGTAGCCCTAGGTGTTGTCAATTTGCATGTGTGTATGGATGCACACAGTTCCACCTCATGGCTGCTATATACTGGTGTTTGTGGACAGCCACAGACTGTACCTGCCAGGTCATACAGATCAGTGTCTCTGGCCATTGACACGGTACCTGTGCCTTGCAGGGGTGCTACGGACTGTATCCGGTACCAACCCAGACTGGGTACTGTCATCAGAAGCAGGTGTTCATTGACTGGACACAGATCCCTGTCAGGCCTGGCCAGAGCCACTTGCACGTGGTCTCCTGGGGTGGTCTGATGACAGCACAGACCCAGCATTGCTGGGGCTGCTGCTGGCACTACGGGGGTGGCCATGGCCCGACTGCCAGCTGCTGCTGTTGCTGGCATACAGCCACGTTGACACCTCAACCACCCACCATCACCCTGGCTCATGGACATGTATTTGTGGAACCGGTCTAATATGTCCCCACAACGTCTGTCTATGACATTGGTGAAATCACGGATGGCAGCCGCAATGTCACGCATACTGTCAGTCATGGCTGTGTGACATGCTGTCAGCTCCCTCAGACCTGTCTGGTGTACCGTTCCATACGTGACTGTGCCTGCATGACAGCCCGAAACATAGCTGAGGTTGTAAGACCTCTGTGGGCACATCTGACAGGGGCAGTACGCCCATGGATGCTCCCACAAGAACCCCTGGACATCTGTCTGTGTGGTACCATCTCTGGGCCATGCACATGGCTGCTGTGTGGGGAGGCATGTGCCACAGATACCACATTACCCTGGTCAATGCCCACTGTATGTTGTCCATCACCTAGGGACATTGGTGACAAAGGGTGTATTGGCAGGATAACTGTGCGCATTGATGGGGTCGACAGCTGTGTACTGTCAATCGGCTGACCAATGGCGGACACTGGCATACCTTCCTGTGCCATTACACAGATGTCATCATTATCAGTACCCACGGCACCTGATTCAGGTTCCCTGCTACATGACACCAGAGCAGCACCAGAACCTGTGGGAGGGAAACAGGAAACACAGTTTATAATGTCTACACATTACCAGTGATGCACACATGCACACATGCACACATGCACAGGTGCACAGGTGCACACATGCACAGGTGCACAGGTGCACACATGCACAGATGCACAGATGCACACATGCACACATGCACAGGTGCACACATGCACAGGTGCACACATGCACACATGTACACATGCACAGGTGCACACATGTACACATGCACACATGCACAGGTGCACACATGTACACATGCACACATGCACAGGTGCACACATGCACAGCTGCACACATACACATGCACACATGCACACATGCACAGATGCACTGGTGCACACATGTACACATGCACAGGTGCACACATGTACACATGCACACATGCACAGGTGCACACATGTACACATGCACACATGCACAGGTGCACAGGTGCACACATGCACACATGCACAGGTGCACACATGCACACATGCACACAGTTTCACACAATTGTACAGTACTCAGTATGCGTGATATCAACACACAGACACAGACACACCTACATGCATACAAAGAGCACTACTAAGTGAGCCAAATAGTACTATTACTATCAAGACTATTACAGGAATTGTTAATACACACTCACCAGCATGAATAGGCTGCATTGCTGTTATACCAGAGGGACCTGCAGACATGAAGAAACTAATGTCAATGGGCACAACTGTGCCATTGTTACTGAGTATGATACAGGTCAGTAGTACAACAGTCGCCTTTCACAGGTCAGCTGCTAATATTGAGGATATCACACTTGCACATTAAATACTATGGTGACAGCTACAAACCAAGGACACACATCACACATGCATTAACTACCAGTGTACACAACAGTCAACTATACATATGGCATATTACCTGCACGTTCACTGTCTTGCTGCTGCGTGGCTCCAGCCTCCATCATAATGCATGTCTGCTGCTGTTGTTGTTGCTGGCGGACTGGAGCCACTACACTCATGAGTAGTCCCTCCAGTCTGGTGAGTGGGGGATATGTAGCCACCCCACCACCTGTGGCGACCTGTTGCCTGTGGATATCCAATGCACACTGATGGACATGTCTGATTAAATCACTGCAGTGATGTCGTACCTGCTCATATGTCCTATTATGCGTGCCTATGTCATTTACCCGATGGACAAGGTCTTGCCAGAGTGCAGCCCTCTCCTGCTGATTCTGGCTGGTGCGGGAAAAGAGTATTGCATAATCCCGCACCAGGCTCTGGTGTATCTCCTCATCCTCAGCTGTGGAGTAAGTGGGATTCTGCGGGTGGGCCATGTACCTGAGAAAGAAAATAACCTGATATCAGCAATATATGTCAGCAGAATTTGGCACACATACTACACATGCTACATGACTGTTATGATACAACATATCTCACATATATAGCATCTGTCTGTCTATTGGTGGATACACATGTAAATGGCCAGGTATCAGTGCTCAGCCAGCAACTGTGCAACAGTACCTGGCACACTCCATATGACATACTACCAAACCCCAGCAGTCAGAACACTGATTCAGGTCAAGAGCACCTCCTCACTCTGGGGGTTTGTATCTAGGTACTGTATTGCCTACATCATCAACTACTGTGAGCTGACCACACACTGATTGCCCTGGAAGTACATATCCCACCTCCACCACCAGCACAAATGACTATCGTGAATAACATCACAGATGCAAACTTTACACTTTGTAACAGTGACATGGTATCCTTTCATCCCACTGGGCCAGTGGCAGATACAACCCACAATGCTGACCCCTACACAATTGCTTTCTACAGACATCTCCGAGAATGCATGGATCATGCAATCCCATATATGACCAAGACACTCTCCACAAAGGGACAGCATCCTATCTGGTGGACCCCAGCCATAGACAGATTGTATTACAGAAGATGGAAGCTACTGCAAGACACAGCATAATTCCATAAAGGGAGGGCATGTCTGAGCAGCACTAGTAAGGATCTATTTTCCATCATACAAACATCCATGGGCAACTTTGAGAGGGAAATCAAGAGGGACACTACAGATAACCAGAAGGCCTTCTTCAGTTATGTTACCAACCTGGTCAGGATCCATCCTCTATGCCCATAGTTAGTACACAACAACAAATATTTCACTGACACCACAGATATTGACAACATTGTGGCAGACAGGTTCAGTGCAGGTGTCACCCCGCCCTCTCCCCCAAAATAAGACATAGTTATCCCAGCTGACTGTAACCTCCCTGTCATCACAGATGTCCAGGTGAGAGCCACCCCCAGGACAGCAGAATACACAACATGAATGGGACCTAATGGTGTCCCCAGTTGCATGCTACATAAACTCTAACAGGAGCTAAACACACATATAGAAGTGCTATGTAACACTAGCCTGACTACAGGATATGTACCTATACACTGGCGCACAGCAGCAGTGGTTCCACTCCACGAAGGAGGCACCTCAACATACCAATACAATACAACACAATACATTACATTACAATACAATACTATACAATATGCTATTGCCCCTGGGACTACAGCAGCGTACTGTTCTGCTACCCTGACCATTGTGACACATGTGGTGTGATGGTACCTGCTGCTGTCACACAGTTACACAGGGTGACTCATATGGCATATTACCTATCTGACTAACATTCAGCAGGGGTATGTGTGACATGTACTCATGGGGAGTCTTGCTTCTTAACTCTGTGTGGTTTATTGCAGGGTATGTCTTATCTGTGGGTAGGAACTTTTACCTCCACATGTGCACTCTATTGCAGTGGCATGGATGGCACACAGCAGTCATTTAGGTTGTGGATGGTGTGAGGTGTTACTATGGTTGTTGGACATCTGTCATGGGTGTGACTTACATATGTAAATCCGGGAGTGGTAACCTCTATGTGGGTAGTATATGTGTACTCTGTGGTGTTGTCAGTCACTGTGCATTGGTAATGTGTTTGAGTGGATTGTCACAGTGTTGTACATGTCACTGTGTCCTTCTCCATATCTGTAGCTGTCATGTGAGGTCCATGCCATGGCATCCATTATGTGGTGTGGAGGGGTACACCGACCTACATGCCCATAGCTGACACACCATGTTCGCTGACACATACCATGTGCAGGTGTTCCAGGGAGAGTGTGCCACTGTGAATATCATTGGGGCCACTATTGTACACATTTATGACCCTGTTCACCCCTGACACATGCAGTGGTGGGTAGCCAATCACATATCTGGTGTTTACTGGTGTAGGTGATTTGAAATGTGGTATGGTACTCCGGTTTTGACACTGGTGTTCACTCCATGCCTTTGTGCCTCACTCAGAATTTATATACATCTCTCTCTCTCTCTCTATATATATATATATATATATATATATATATATATATATATATATATATATATATATATATATGTATATAGATATATCTATATGTATATATATATATATATATATGTCTGTATACATATACACATATATATATTGATGTACATATATTGCTATAGATGTGGAGGGGGGGGCACAGAGGGGGTGAGAGTTAAAGAGGAGGTGGGACAGGGTGTGTTGAAGGTCGTCATATACAGTCATACCTGTAGATAGTCAGATCAGTCTGTCTATGTATATGAATCTACATATATCTATATCTGTATGTGTGCATTACATATATATGTTTGTACAATATTCTATCTACATCTGTCTATGTATTCCTACATCTCTCTCTCTCTATGTATGTATACATATATGCATATCATATATATATATATATATATATATATATATATATATATATACACATACATATGTTGACATACATACATATCCATATGATAGACAGGTATATCAACATGTTTGTCTACCATACTGTATACACACACTAACATACTGACTGCTAAACATACATAACTGTGAAACCTACTTTGTACATGGCACTACAACCTACAATCAACCAACATTGATATGTGCACATAGATGCTCTCACATACAAATGTATGTACAGCCTTAACTGATAGTTGCTGTATGTCCCCTGCCCTTTACACATCTTCATATACATATGGATACAGACCAATGACACATATGGAGGGTTCACAGTATGTAGACCTTTATAGTATTACTTTATATTACCTGTGTTTGTCACAGCTGCTTGTGTTGCCGTCTGGTTCTCTGTCCTGCTGCTCCACTTCCCAGTTGTCAGCTTTCAGGTGGCTGTTGCTGAACAATTTGTTTGCTTCTGCTTAATTGCAATTTTCTCTGTCTCTGTCTCTGTCTCTCTCTCTGTCTGTCTGTCTGTCTCTCACGTCCTTCTCAGGGTGCAATGAAATTATTGCATGTGTGGACTGGGAGTACAGCATACTTTTGTAGGTATCTGCATATGCCCATGTGATGGCCTCTGCACCAATTGTTAGCCAGCATTTGCTAATTGCATGCAGCCAGTTGTGTACTGATTGCAGTTCTCACTGTGATTTCAGAACAGTGCTATAAAAAGGTATGTGAGATAGGAGTAGCCCTTTCAGATTTTAAGGGCAGGGACCATGCTGTTATGCTGTGGACAATGTTTTGTAAGTGTAAAGGTTGGTATCTCTCTCATATTTCCAGCTGTGTTGTCGATTAACATTCCTCCATTCATTTCTCCAGTTTCCTGTACTAACTGTGTATGTACACTGACACCTACAACTACTACTACTGTTAATGTGTGTGTGTGTGCTTTCCTTTCACTTTTGCTTGCACTTTGTTGCTAAGGCTTCAATATTTGCCCTTTACAGTCACTACTTGTATGCCTGCTAGGTGTTCTGACTGTAGTGTGCTGTTGTAGCTTTCCTATTTTCCATGTACATTCACACCTTGGAATGCTTGCTATATCTGCTAGGGTGTTACAGCATGCAGTGTGGTCTGGCCATGGTGTGGGCCTTGACATCTATTAGGGTATTTGAGTATGCTGCTGAGCAGGCCCCAGAGACTTTTAGGTTCATCTGTTATCTGCCTTATGGAATGGTACATATCAGTGAGGTACACCCATTAAAATGTCTGGTATGCTGCAGTTGTGACTGTGGGTTAGCATGAGCATATGTATTACTACACTTTTTCTGCCATGCAAGTGGCGAATACTTTCAGGACTCCATAGTTACCATTGCATGTGTTACACCTTTCTGCCTACTGTTTGTACATTTCACATGGAATCTGTGGGGCATCCATGTAAGTCATTCACTGTTGCTATGTCTAGGCTCTTAACTATTCAAATATGGTGGTGTCAGGCCCATCATGTGTACAGATATTTGCAGGTTGTCCACATTTCTGCCTCATATTTTGGTCAATATCTCATGCACACCTTTTTCTGGCAAATCACTCTGGGCTCAAGTCAGAATATGGTGACAAACATTCAAGTTTCAGACTTCATACCCTTCCAAACATCCCACAAAATGCAGACCCTGTTACTCTCTGAACTGTCTGCGTTTGTGGTAACATTATTTGTAATGTGTCCCTGGTTTTGGGCCTTTGCTTCACATATTTTATTACTTGGTCCAGATGTGTTCCTATAAGAGGTTGTGGGGTATGGGCAGTGATTATCCTGCTGTGAGTATGTGTGCGGCTTGCAAGGTGCTATAGTGACATTATTACCTACTAGCTACCAACTAGCATGGCTGTTTCTGTTCACACACTACTATTATGGAAATCCACTAGTTTTGATAGTAATTCTAAATGGCATGCTTTGTGTACTACACATCTATATCTTTACATTCATTCCTACTATTACATGATATATTTATTTTAGCACAATGCTCTTGTATAAGAGTCATGGCTTAGTGGTAAGTCATGCAGACTACTGTTTCCAAGGTCCTGGGTTCGGGACTACCAGTGGGATTTTATTTTGCTTCTGAACTGACTACAAGACCTGTCAATCAAGGTGACAAAGGCACTTTTAAGCAGTTGTAACTGGGTTAGCGCTGGTTTGCGTGGGAGCTCACACATGCGCACTGGCATTTAGCTCTGCGCACACCCGCTTACAACCGCTTAAACGTGCTTACTCTTGTGCACACCCACACTATTTTCTTTGAAAGAAATGAAAATGGGGTGACAGAAAAGTGGTGAAAAAGGGGTCACAAAGAGGGTAAGACAGTAGGGAAACAAGCTTGGGTTTTGCAGGAGGGATGTAGGTAAGGCCCATAGCTGCCTATTTCTTCATCAGCAACAGCTGTGCATATGTATGTAATTTGGTGTGACATTTGAAACCTTCCACCCCTGAGAGAGGTGTCAGGACAACAATAATACTTGTTGTACAGCCAATTGTAATTGATAGGTTCCATGTCCAGCAGACATGTGTGTGGAATGGGCAGCTATGTATGAGGCGTAATTTTTTTGTGGGTACAGAGTGCCCTTTTTTTTTTTTTTTTTTCAGGTGAGAGTGGTATGTCAGGTGAAGGAAGTCGGTACAGCTGGGGAGGTAGGTTGGGTAGGTAAACAGACAAGACAAACAAGACGCATACAGGGGCGGTGTATGACACGTGTGGGGGGTTACACAATTGATGGGGACGGAGGTTTGGATATCCAGAGCCCATGATCCCACAGATGGCAACAGTGGAACTGATATCCCCACCCATAGGCAGTTGCCACAGTTCCTTCACTGCCCAGGATGGGGTTGTGCTGGGGGCTGTGTAGGCAGGGCAACAGGCATGCCCGTTAGTTGCGCCACCCGTGCCTTGAGCTGGTGTAGGGGCTCGAGAACAGAGTCCTGAATCTCCCTACGCACCACAGTCCTGACGCTACGGAGGGTGAGTGGTGGTTCTCCTCTGGCCACACTTGCAGAGGGGGGGTGAGCCCCATCCCCTGCAGTGCTTCCACCCGTAGGTGGCACAGGGCCATCGGAGGAGGGTCCGGACTCGGCACTAGTGCCAGATGCACTCGCCAGCTGAGGTGGGAGAGGTGGGTCCGCTGGAACCCGCCTTCCCTGTCATCCTATGTTTTGCATTATGTCATGACAGTTTGGGTTAGTGACATATAATAACATTCACAATTAGTTGTAACAGCATGCATTGGTATTCCCATTAACCAAACACCCAGATATTCACACCATTGAACAGCGTGCATAACACATGCATAATTTGAACAGAAATACACAGTCCAACAACATGCAGGGTTAATTGATGGCAACAGGCCATCAGGTGTGGATGTATGAACAGGGCAGATGCATCAACGGACATGCAAATATATATGACCCAACAGGACAAATGTCCAGGGGTGTTAATTGTGATTGCACATACCATTTTCATGTGGAATGGGTTATATGTGGTTATAGGGTGGGGTAAAGAAAGTAATATTAACACCTTCGAATAACAATACATATGCTGTACATTTCTAATAGCTGCAGTTATATACACACTACTGTTCTAACTACAGTTTCCTATATGATAACTATTTCAACTTGGTGATAGGACTGTTACTGCAACATCAATATACATTTTATTGTTCTTCATACACATTCATATCTAGGTTTGTTCAGCTACATCATCCTGCTACATTTGCTTTATATAGCTGTAGACAAGTGTGGATGTTTGGTATATCAGACAATCATCCTATCTGCATATTGTAGACTGAGAGCAACATATCCAGATTTTGGGATACACATTCCAGATGCAGCAACACTTTGAACAGATTTCGCTGTTTGGTTTTGAATCTCACATGCATTTCATTCTGTCTTGACTGCAGTATAATTTATTCAGGGGTTATTACTACTGTATTGCTGGATTCATGACACTTTCTCACACTCTCACTTGCTTTCATTTTACTATTCAGGATGGTACTTACTTCTAGGCTTTATTGACATGTTTTACCTGTAGTTATTACAATCCTTTCCAGCAGTCTCACTTCTGTCAAGTTTCAGTATTTCCACAGGGATATATTTCACACATGTGATTTCATAATCTTCTGCAGCTATACTTTTCAGCCTGCTGCAGGTTGTGTACTATTTTCTTACAGGTAGGGCATTTTTATTTCAGAATATATGTCAGACAGTTTCATTTTTCGGTTTAACTTACAAGCTGAAACACACTTTTGTAATCAAGCAATACTTGCAGACACTTTCACACTGTTACTTGCACATTTTATTCCTTACTGACTACACTGCACTCTTTTGCTGACTGTCATACTTTTGTATTTCTTTACAGTTACTGGTAGTGGATTACTGACCTGCCTGGGGGCGCAACCGCACCAGCCTATCAACATAGGCTCTGCAGTTCGCAGAACGGACACCTGCAGCTGTAATATAAATGAAGTAATATTGGAATACACATCTCCATAATATCAGCTAGTTTAATTTCTTACATACATAATTAAATGTTACTTACTCAGTAGTGGGGCGTTGGGTGTTTGCCGGGCCTCCTGGATCCAAAGGTTCAGTTGGTCCTGCTTTGTCTCTTCAGGTCCGCATGGTGGTGATGGACCTGCTCACCAGTCCTTGGAATCCCTGTGGCACTGGTGAGATCATGAGCCAACCGGTCCCATGCCTCGGCCCTGTATGCTCCCCAGAGGACCTGGCCCTGCATGAGTTGGGCCTCATGATTATGGACTAGGAGCCAGACCATGTACCTGGACTCCTCAACACCCCACCTCTGTGCTCGAAAGCAACTACCCTCTCCTACTCCTGTCATTCTGTCTGCAGGTCAGTTCTACAATCATTTATGTTATGTATTCCCGCCTATGGGGCGTATATAGTCCGTTTTTCCTGCACATATCTGTGATTGGCCATTTTGGAATTGTATCAACTTCAGTAAACCTGCATTGTCATGCTCTAGTTTGTATTCATTCCTATATATTAGCTATTATTGCATTCAAAGGTACTGGTGTCATGGCTTAGTGGTTCTGTACCTTGACTAGGGTGTATAGTATCCTGGGTTCGAACCTGGCCACTGCTTTTTATTTTTCATGACTGTCTAGACATGCTGATGGGTGTGTCTGTGTAAAGGCAGTTTTGATATGGCTTGCTCAATGTTGCCCGTTGGTTAGCTTGTTTGCACGGTGCGCAGCTCCGCGCAAACGGGGTACGCTGCTTTAAGCCTCATTTGGCTATCGGCACGCATATTACTCTCAGCTCAGTTAGAGGCACATAGATTTAGCGTGTTAGACCAATGCTCAGCTACGGGCACTCATTTTGCACCAGTTAAACCACTGCTCATCTACGGGCAGATGCACTCACTCTGTTAAACTGTAGCTCAGCTATGAGCACATCTGGCATTTTTTATTCTTTTGTTACCTCACATTTCTTCAATATAAATGGGCTATTTCATTACATTTTACATAAATTGTGGTTTTATGTGTAAATATTTGTCAGGGACTTGTTTCCTGCTTATTTTGCAAAAAAAAAAATTGGTGGTGTGGGGGCATGAACCTTGAGTGCCTGCTCTTCAGCCAACATCTCTACTGCTACGCTATTGCTTTCTGGTTTATTTTGCATATTTAGTTCTTATATGCTTTCCCACTGACTGCTAACTGTAGCTGCGCTACGGGCACGCCCGTGCAAACAAGCGCACTCACGGTTAAACATCTACAATTTAAAAAAAATATATATCATGTTCCTTTATATATTTTATGTTCATAGTCTGTGGGGGCATGTGTTGTGTTGTGTTTATTCACATTTCTGTGGACTCTGTTGTGGGTGTTTACTTTGGGCACTTTTACACTTCTGGGGGCGTGTCCGCTTACAGGGCTCGGCCTACGGACACGCCCCCTACTGTCTTACATGGACCGTGTTAGACTTAAGTGTGATTCAGCATGCTCTCATGAATATGCAAAGCATGCTGACATCACTCCGTTTAAATGCAGCCTCCGTGTAAGAGTTATACCTCTTATCAGGAGGCTTCGTGAATCCTTGCCAGTATCTTATACAGGAGGCAAACCTCCCTGCACCTCCATGTGAGGAGCTGTGCCCTTCACATTTCCTGTTAATTTTATGTATCTGAGATCACACTACAGTGGGAAAAGGGCAAACTGCCAGACCCCTACTGCACCATAATCTGACATGCAGAGCTGCTGGTAGGCAGAAAAAAAAAAAACAGAAAAAAAAAAACAGTTATTTTTCTGAGCACTCAATCTGTCTATACAAATATAAATATATATATATATATATATAATATATATATATATATATATATATATATATATATATTTATATATTCTTACATATATACATGTGCACGCACGCGCACACACACACACACACACACACACACACACACACATACATATGTATATGTATATTATGTATATGTGTGTGTGTGTGTGTGTGTGTGTGTGTGTGTGTGTGTATATGTATTTGTGTGTATAGAGAGTGAGTGAGAGAGAGATACTTATACATAAACACACACGCGCGCACACACACACACACACACACACACACACACACACACACACACACACACACACACACACACACACACACACTGCATAGACACAGTTTGGATCCAATGTAAAAGTAAAACAAAAGTTTTGGTATAAGAATATAAAAGGAATTGTGCAACACACAGCACGTGAAAGATCAGTCACGCTTTTATTCCTTACAACCTCCACTTTGGGGATTCATGTTCCTATAACCTCCTAAATGTATTTATTACTAATTCTGCAGCCAAAAACTCATTAAATCAGGGCATGCACCCAGAATTTGTTCAGTTTTGCTCTTTCCATTCTATATGTGACATGAACGTTTTCATTCATCTAACCATTCCTCAAGGGTTTATTCACTCATAAAACATAACTATGATTTCACTGTTTAATTAACTTCATCCAGTTCATACTTCGCAGTACCTCCCCAGGCATTAAGCTACCATAAATCAAAATCCCAGTGATAAATGTCTTAAGCTATTTCTTAATTATAAACTTTTTCAATAAACTAAAAAATAGTCATACATCTGGGTTACATGCTCTGTAGCCAATAAACATGTAATGTTCTGATATCATCTACCTAAGAATTTTGTGACAAATGATTGGTTTAAATTAACATTTGCATAGCATGCTTTTCACTTTGCTAAGTACAAGCATCTTACGTATTGAATGTCAAATTCTGAATTCTTTAAATAATTCTGCATAGGATGATGTGTTCTCAGGGTTTGGGCGAGCTGTAAATTTTGACAAGATGTCATTTAAAAGGCTGTAGTTTGCTTTACAACAGTTAAAACCAGCAAAAGATTAGAAAAGTAGCCTTCAAAATTTAAACCAGAACAAAATCTAAGCAGTTCAGAAGGCCACAAAGAGCCACAATACAGAGACACCTGGAAATAAGTACATGCAACTTCTATTTTCACATCAGTGAAAATAAAAGTTGCATTTACATATTTCCGGGCATCTTTGGAGTGTGGCTCTTTGTGGCCTTCTGAACTGCTTAGATTTTGCTTTACAATTCCTAACTTTTAAGGGTTTAGTTGAGTTTTCTAGGTAGATTTTTATTTTGACTGGTTTGTTCTTTGACTTCATCAATGAAGATGTGACATGGGGGTGATACAGTACTCTGCCATGCTGGTGAGTACTGATTCCATGGTGTTTGTGTTGATAATGTCCAGGAAACTTTGCACCTGTGAGTTAGAAGCAGTGTATGCTTTCCAGTCTATAGAGGGATAATTAAAGTCTCCAATGAATGGGCTATTTGGTTGGATGGTGAGCACCTCTAGTAGGTTTAGGTAAGAGTTGTGAGCTTTGTGGGTCATAGAGGGCAACTTGTAGCTGGCCATGACATGGCAAGGAACCTTGTCTATGGAGACTTGGACATGGCTGAACTCCAGGGTATCACCCTGCTTAACCAAGCTAGAGATATATTTGCTGCTAATGTAGATTGAGACACCTCCACCTTCAGGCACTGTCTGTGCTGCTGTTGGTCTAAATGTGTGGAAGGCTGCTGGAGTACTTTCTGCAGCTTTAAATCAAGTTTCAGTAACAACACAAATCTCTACATTCTCTAGAGTGAGGAGAGCTTGTATAGAGTTTCTTGTTTAGGCTGCTAGCACTGAGCAGTAACACCTTAAGGTTGTTTTTTTTTTTCATTGCTGGGTTGCAATATGCTTGGTCTGATTACAGTACTATATGTTTAAATGCAACCTTCAGGCAGATTGTGCAAGTGGCTTTGCACATAGTTTCATAGGTGTGTACTAGGCTAACAACAACTGTGACCACATAGGTTCATAGGTTCATAGGTGTGTACTAGGCTAACAACTAGGACCACATAGGTTCATAGGTGTAAACTAGGCTAATGATCACTGGGACCACATAGGTTCATAGGTGTGTACTAGGCTAATGACCACTAAGACCACATAGTTTCATAGGTGTGTACTAGACTATTGACCACTGGGACCACATAGGTTCATAGGTGTGCACTAGGATAATGACCACTGGAACCACATAGTTTAATCAGTGTGTACTTAGTTAATGACCAGTAGGACTTCATAGGTTCATAGGTGTGTACTAGGCTAATGATCACTGGGACCTTTTTAAGCCTAGCCATGCATTATAAAACTCTGACAAGTTCTGTTATCCTTGATAACTGTAAACACTAACAAGCAGTGGTCTGGAAGATGAACCATTTACAAGCTGCCTGTGTCCATTACAGACACATAGGTGCCAAACCTGGGATGAATTTTCTCTTCCCCATCCAGCTGTCCACATTGCACTTGAATTGGTTTAGGGAGGAACTCTGCTTCACACAGATGGGGAGTCTGTTGCAGAGAAGGGAATATCTCTGAGACACATACCTGTTTCTCTAGCAATTCCTATTTATATCACAGGCAAGTTTTAAGTTTTTAGAACCAGTAATTCTGGTGCTGTTTATTTTGTGGATATGTATAAGTTCCATCAGGGCGGGGTCTGGCAATACCTTGTTTGACAGGTTTAGATCTCTCCTCAACAGCCTGTAGGAGACAGAATACAAGGATAGGGTTTTGAGGCAGTCTGCATAAGACATAGCACTTATCACCATGCCTTTTTCTTCTCTCTGCATAAGACATAGTACTTATCACCATACCTTTTTTCTCTGAGTCTGACGTTTTCTTTGGCATTGTACTACCCCATTGTGTCAATATCTCCCCTGTTCGTCCTGTTTGTTGTGTGTCTCTGCTAGTTACCTTAACCCTCAAAACAGGCACATGATCCTCAAAAAACAAAAAGATTTTACCCAGCTTTCTCTTTTACACCTTGCTTATTACTTAGGTGTTCACCTTATGTTTTACCCGCTGCTTGCTTCCCTCTTTCAGTTGCTTTCCTGTATTCCCATTTCTGCCCTTTAATTCAGTAAAAAATAGATGAACACCTGAACCATGGGTCATTTAATTCTTCCATATCAATTCTTTCTCTTTCTATATTGAGCATGTAGGATCATACAAACCCTCATCGAGGCATGTTTACAATTAGTAAGTATAATTTGTGCTTGTCATTCTCTCCGGCTGCATCTTGGTAGTACCCACTGCTACTACAGGACCTGCTGCACCTGTGAAGAGGATATTTAATTAAATCAACTCATTGTACTTGTTTCCTCTTCTGTGCATCTTCAATAAGTACTTGGGCTCAATGTACGGACAGGAAAACTTACTCACAGCAGTAGGTTGGCTGCCCATGTAGTCTTTCTGAATCCTAGCCTAGGTGTATAACACATAATTTGCCAGTTTATGCAGCATTCCTCTCATGTGCTTCATAGTGTTTCATAAAACCTCAACATTGTCTAAAAAGTTTTTTTTTTTCAGATGACTGCATTTCATATTCTTAACAAAAGCAAAATAAAAAATAAAAAAAAAAACTGAAAAGCAGAATGCATGTGTTAATGTGTGAACACGACCTGTTTTTAAATCTTAACATTACCAGTGAATTATGAGAAGGTGCGTTTTATTTGAGTTTCAAAATATTAAGCTAATGACGAGGTTTTAAATGTTTCATACTGCAGCCATGCATCTGTCAGCTGGAGGGATTCAAATTTGCATCCAAAGCACGAAAGTCATATAGTTATTCATTGCCACAGACCACAGCAAAATTCTCTGATTGGCTGTTAACCTAGATTCATAATTAATGAGCCAACAAATATTTAATCAGAAAGGGTTGAGGAAAGAAATGTCATACTTAATCACTTTACTGGCATAACAGGAGGAATATACTGAAACAGTGAATTAGTTCCATAATTTTTCAGTCTTTATATAGTGAGAAGCCTTGATTCAAGGTAAATGATGGTTGAAAATTCAATTTAGGAAGTAACAGTCATATGTATATTTTTATGAAAACAAAATCTCACTGGAATTCATAATAAAGTATACTTTATGGTTACCTAAGCACTGATAAATGAATGTTAACATTTATTTTTAAACTTTGGTGCTGCTTTGTTATAAAAATGCAGTCATAAAATACAGAAATATTTAATCAGATTTGAGTAGCAAAGATGACTAACAGAAAAATATCAAGAACTCTAAAGCTATAAATATTGCAAGAGCTAACTGCCCTGCAAAATTGTTAGCCTACATACCAGTATTTCATTACACAAACCTGCTCGAAGAAAACCAGGCAGTGAAGGTACTCACTATACCATTCCATACTATAATAAACATGTAACAACAGAGACAAACCTGCTCGAAGAAAACCAGGCAGAGAAGGTACTCAGTATACCATTCCATACTATAATAAGCATGTAACAACATAGACAAACCTGCTCGAAGAAAAACAGGCAGAGAAGGTACTAAGTATACCATTCCATACTATAATAAGCATGTAACAACAGAGACAAACCTGCTCGAAGAAAAACAGGCAGAGAAGGTACTCAGTATACCATTCCATACTATAATAAGTATGTAACAACAGAGACAAACCTGCTCGAAGAAAACCAGGCAGAGAAGGTACTCAGTATACCATTCCATACTATAATAAGTATGTAACAACAGAGACAAACCTGCTCAAAGAAAAACAGGCAGAGAAGGTACTCAGTATACCATTCCATACTATAATAAGTATGTAACAACAGAGACAAACCTGCTCGAAGAAAAACAGGCAGAGAAGGTACTCAGTATACCATTCCATACTATAATAAGCATGTAACAACAGAGATAATAATTAAGATAACTTCACATTTGACAGATCATGAAACAAGACAAATCAAGAGAGAAGAGGAAAATGTAATGCATATAATGTTCTATAATATGCATATCATGTTTGTCTTCTGCTGTATTATACAATACAAATTCTTAAAATACATTTTCTTTCCTATATTAACAAAACATATCTTTTTTATTCTTTTAAGCATATTTTTATACATTTTTGAGTACATAGTTTTGCTTTTATTAGATTATTTTTGACTATAAATGACTCAGAGTTCTGTTTGTCTTTGATTAGTTACTTGGCTGATCTCTGAATTCATTTATTTCATACATTGGCAAATGTAAACCACAGTACCTATTGGAGCATTTTCCACTCTAGATTTACTCCTGAAATGAAGTCTTATTCTGTATAAGTCTCAAAACAGTTTTGGTTGTATCCGACTGCTTAGCAAATTATCTCCATCAAACAACCATGGATTTTAATGGCGTCCTTGAATATTGCTCTTTCATACTCCCATTTAGCATTATTGATGGTCATATGTATTATGTGAATACTGCTTTTATGTTTTCAGTGTCGTAGGTGTTTGGTATCTTGTTGCATCCAAATTCTTAACATGTAGTGCATGGAGAACAGTGATTATTCTCTATCTTGAAACAGACAAATCAGTTAAGCAATTCTATGGTGCAAGACCCAGTCTTAACATAAGTCAAGCACCCCTGCTTCATTATTAAGATCGGGTATTATGCTAGGCAGTTAAATCTGCACTGACTAGCAAATGACAGCAGGACATTATTTTTTTTTCTTGCTGTCTATGCTGG